>NW_027153757.1:0-372 GCF_002600585.1 Cystoisospora suis
TCTTCGTCTTCGTCATTATCGACCTCTTCACCTCCCCCACTAGTCCCTGCTGAAGAAGTCCCACCCGTTGTTGAAGAAGGGCCACTACTACTAGTACGCTGAGCGCTTGCAGCCGAAGCCCCACTCCCTCCGGCTCCTCCTGCGGCTCCTCCGTGCTTAGATTTACGTCTCACAGGTTCTTTACCTACAATGATCACTTGCTGCTGTTGATCAAGAAGAAACGTACGTAAAGTCGCATCGTATTCCTTGGCTAAGACCGATTGAAGGGACTGGCGGCTACAGTTCAAAAGAGGTGGACAAATTTCAAGGAGAAAATTCACCAAAGCGATCTTTTGTCGCTCCATCTTGCAAAAAGGGGGGTAGAAGATATGT
>NW_027153757.1:454-4721 GCF_002600585.1 Cystoisospora suis
AGAAGAAATGTTGAGTAGACGAAGAAGAAGAAGAGTGTCTCTTGGAGTTGCAGTGTACATACATTTATGCATGCATGCATACCTGGACAAATCGAGTTGCAGGGCCTACAGCGTCGTAGTCTTTCGCACGTGAGAAACCTCGACCAATTTTCGTGACTTTTCCTGTACTCTTATCGATCGTTATGACGTCCCCTGCTGTGACACCTTCCTTTGTCAAAGCATCTACAGCACATACATGTACATATACATACATATATATACACACATACATATATAAAGAGAGGAGAGATAGAGAGTTAGGGGGGATCTATAGACAGATAGAAGATGGAGAGAATAGGAACAAATCACGTAGAGTGAGCAAGAAGAGAAATCGCTTACACAGAGAGGGAAAGTCGCTTGTGGAGAAACCAGAGAGAAATGTGTGAGAAGACAGGAACAGCGAGAGCTGTCCATAGAGTCACGGGGTGCCACTACCCGCGAAGAGTCAAAACCGATTTGAAGAAAGGCAACGTGAACGGATGCATGAAGTAGCAGAGAGGGAAACAAGGACACAAACACCTGCGAAGACGAAGGAGAGAGAAATTAAAAGACAGTAAGCGGAGAAGAACAAGAGAAGGAAGAAGAAACCACACTGATAGCAGGAAATAAGCGTGGATGGCAAGAGCGAGAGGAACAAACCGTGGTAAGCGAGATCCTGCTTTTTGTGTTCACAAGAGGAGAGAAGCGAATGTCACGTGTAAGAAAAGGGAGCTATAGTATCAGTAAGACAAGAGAAATGCTGTCTGAGCCTGGTGCTAGCAACTCGTTGGCACCATATCGCTGCGAAAAGAAAGACTGGATCCCGATGAGAATGAGTTTCACGGCGCGTCGTGACGATGAGCGAGGCAAGAAGACAGGAGGAAAGGGCTTTGATCAACAAGAACGCGTACAGCTAGAGGAGGAAAAACGACGACGACGTCCTCGTTCCTTTTCTAACGCCTAGACCGGTCTGGAGTTGGAAAAAAAAAAAGGAGACAGAGACGTACGATCCAAAGCTAACGACACAGGCACAGCGTGCGAACGGAGAGTAGAAGCAAGAGATGCTCCAAATCGTCAAGTGAAGTGTGTTTTAGAAGAAAGAGAAGAATTCGCATTGAACCTTACACTTCCACAGATATGAGGAACGTGCCGGCCTCTTCGGCTGAAGCATCGGAAAAGCTAGATGGAAAGTATCCAGGCAAAACGAAACCATCAATCGAACACAAGTGAACCTTATAATGACGAAGAGGTATCTTCGAAACTCATTTTCCCTTCCGAAAAGTTCGGAATCCTTGCCGAGACGCCCGGGAGGGAGAAAGGCAGCTGCAGAAGCTGCGGCGGAGCCACAAGAAGAAGATCTTCTTGCAGCAAGTGAATCACCTTGGTGAATACCCAGTTGAAAGGGCAAAGGAAGAAGGAAAAGAAAATCAGTTCCCTCTCCCTTTAAACCAAAGCAAAAACAACGGGTAATACCTCTCATGCGAGAAGAATCAACACATGAGCAAAAGGCCCCTTATTCTACTCCGCAAGCCAGCTACCACTTACGGCTGCTACTACTACTACTACGGCGGCTCCTGAGAAGAGTCTGCAGAATAAGAACTACATGCACCCGGATGAAGTCGGCCGCGTATGTAGCCGCGGAGATTACTCGCGCTGTTTTACACACGGGAAGGAGCCAGGGTCTCTAATTTAGATGAAAAGGATCAAGGCTAGTTTTCTGGCAAGGCCAATCCAGTCTTTCGCTTTGAAAAACTCGTCGGCTAAGGATCGAGGTAAGATGCTGGAGCCAGCATTACACACCAACACAGCCCTCCATCATCTGCCTGTCGGGAGAGAGATCAGAAACATCTAGACGGAAAGCATGGCCGTTGCGGTCGGAGCCCAGGGTCCCGCTTGTTATGCGGCATCGGTTTGCCTAATTGGGAAGGTGTGGCGAAAGTAAAAATTCATTTCTACTGTGGAGATTTGCCGTTCCGCATAACTACTCCTGTGCAGAAGAACAAGGTGATGGTGACCGAAAGGTTTCCGGAGCGAGGGGGGACCTTCTGGGATTGAGTTGGATGCCGAGAGGCGCATGTGGATGTTCGAAGTCGTGGCGGTACGCATTTCCAGACTTACCTGATATAGGAACCGCTCACTCTTGTTGCTCAACAACAGAATTTCACACGGATGGTCAACGCAGCTGAACCTCGGAGACTTCCACGGGCTAGCGTGCTTCGCTTCTCTGGTCGTCCGCCCTGAGAGAAAAACACAGGGCACGAATTGCGTGTTATACACTGCTTTCTTGCGACGGATGGACAGATTACGTTCATCGGTGAAGCATAAGGAGCCTTTCTGCACCCCAGTCTCCGAGGGAAAGACTGTACCCCTGTTCCCTGCACGCTGTGAAATTCCCCCCGAACTGCTCTCTTGCCGACACCGTCAGCGGGAAGTTTGCGCCTCCGGACTGTGGCGTTTGTGAATACCCCGGATAGGATTGATTGCAACCGTTCGCCTCGTGCACGCTGCAAGAAGGCTGGAGTTTTGTTTCAAGCAACGGAATTCCACTCCGCGCACAGCTTACTAGTAACACACGAACACCCACACGTCCACAGGAACCTACAGCTCTTTTCGCTGTATGGCGTATGCATGGATGACAATCGAAAGCTTGTCAGGAACAGAGAGAAGTGAAGTTTACCTTACATCCTCTTTCCATGCACGCCCAATAGCTTGACTCGCGGCCATAAGATGGCTCAAAGAGCCCATGCGAGACTCGCCCTCACCGAGCGTTTCCTGCCTAAGGACGAGTCTCGCATGAACTCTTTCTCTTTCATTAGGACGGCTGTGCCCGCCTGGCCTCCGCAGGCTCTCAGAAACGTGTCGGAGTGCCATAGATTGGGAGATGGTGTGCCGGTCAAGCTGCCCGTGACCGCACTGTTTACCGGGTATCACAACATTCCTGTGCCACAACCGGACCACTCACAGGTGTTGCCAGTGTCGGTAGGACATTTGCCATATGCGAAGCCACGGTCACGTTTTTTCCTATCCTTTTAAGGAAGCGCCCCTCCGCCCCAGGGCACCCGTCTATGGTAGTGAACGCCATAAGGCCACAATGTGCTACGGCAGGGCCTTGAGGGCAGGCACGGTTTTCCGAGCAGGGATGAGCCTTGGAACGTCGTCAGTGTTCATGTCTCGTGGGGGACGGGTAATACTCACGACTGGAGCGGCCCTTGCAGAATCCAAACTGCACCAGACCAGACGGTGCGTCAGCCAGTGTGTGCGGACGGTCGTATCGCTCGTACAGGAATCCTGGCCATGGAGGAAAATCGTCGTCGTGGCAGCCGAGGTGTGGCACCAACAAGGAAGGAGGACGAAACAAGGGATAGGGTCTTGAGTCCTGCTACGTGAAAAGACCTTGAAGTCGTGCAAGGACACGTTGGAAATGTGCAAGTTGTCGCCACTCTCGGAGGAAGCTCGTGATTGTCGAGATCGACCCTGGAGCTCCAGAAGTTTCCTGAAAAACGTGAGCTAAGCGTGTGCGTGCACGTGAGGTGTTTGATATTGAGGCATCAGAACTCTGGAGCCGCTGCAGCAAGTCAAGGCAGTGGCGTACTCTCATTGAGGTGCCGCCAGTTGTTGTTCTGCAGTACATCAAGAGGGGGGTTCTGCATCGAAGCTCCTTTTTCAAGTCCGGCGTTTGCAGAGTTCAGTCAGTCCACATCAGAAAACGACTGGCGGGAATCAAGGCAGGGCCAAGAACCTAGCTGTGGACCTAACGCCGCCGGAAAACTTCTGCGATCCTCGTGACAGGATCGGAAGAAGCCGAAAAGTCCCTCTCCTGGAGTGCCTGGTAGGGCCCGTACAACGTTAGCATGATAAGTGCCGCCTTGACTAGTCAATCGTGTGGTCGGGGCGGCCACGCCTAGTTGCTCTTGATCTCTCAGCACTCCCTCAAATTTTCCTGTGCTGACTCTGGCAGTCTCAGAGGACTGAGGAGAGTGAAGCCGTGCCGGTACAGCACACTAGGGAGTTGAGTAGCTTATACGGCAACGGCATGGCCTCCGAAGAAACCAATAGTAGCCCAACAAAGTAGTCGTGAGGCCGCCGGTTCACAACAGTTTAACGAGTACCGATGCACCAGCAGTACGTCCACCACACAGTGCGACTTCGGTTTTAAGACGTAGGATGCAATAAGTGCTGTCTGTCTAACCTTAAGAGCCCTGATGCAGGAGAGCATAAGATACGCCCTATGTAAAGGCTGCCGCAAGAA
>NW_027153757.1:4844-25527 GCF_002600585.1 Cystoisospora suis
GTCAAAGCGCGGGCGTTACACCCTATGCCCTCGTAGTAGCGAGGCGTCCAAGGCATTCCGGAAGTCAGTTCAAACTCGCCATCACAATATAGTGAGTGATCTTGATCGGTAACACAGCTGAGATCCCTGCGACCCCAGATGCAAGACCCCAGTTACTGTTGTTGTACTGTCGAACTCAATGGGAACGTGTGTATGAGAACAAAGATCCGAAGACTTGCTGCGACGGACCGTCCTCCGGAAGTAGAGCAATTTTTGTTTTTTACCAGTCTGTCTTCGGGTTTAAAACGCCACCTTCTGTTGGAAGTGTTGGTACCGTGTCCGCACTTATAACGCCAGGGGATCACCAGGGAAGGGATTCTACAGTGTCGATTGCCATCACGGTTCCAAGGAGAAGGAACTGGGCACCAGAAGATCGATCGGCTTTCCGCGCATGTGACTCACGGGAAATTCTTGCAGATCGCATGCGCATGGGGAAACGTGTCGACACGAGCATCTCGACCAGATCGAGATTATCATTCTGTCCGGTGTCTTACCACCCTGATAAAATCCAAGTGCCTTGGGGGCCTCGGTGTAGAAGATATTCGACTGTCTTGTGGACTTCGGGCGCCGAGATTCGATCTTTTACTCCACTGCGGTACTCATAGTCAAATCGCGTTTCCAAGGAAGAGTCGATGCTGCAACAGATCGAGTCTCTCATGAATGTGCCGCCCACTACATAGCCCTTCTTTTCCATTTGAGCCTCGTCACCACTAGTCGGATCCTCATCTGTTCTGTGCCTTCTGTATCTGTTTTCTCTAGCTTCTCGCTCTCTTTTCCATTCCTCTCTTGAGTCGCTGTTTAGATCCCCGCTAGTACACTGGACAACCGTTGTCCGTACACAGTCCCCTCCCGTCTATTTCTCCAATCTTCTCTTCCTTATACCTCTCGCTCAACTCCAAATCTCTTCAGGTGACTAGACCCCCGTCCGACTCTCCTCATCTCCACCTGCCTTTTTCCTTCGCTTGCTATATCTGTCGTTCGACCACACCAGCTAACAACTATCTAAGGTCTCTTCAGCATAGTTCTTTCCTTTCGTCGGCTCCTCTTGTCTCCCTCTCATCAGACTGCTTGCGAAGGACGATATGGGGAAGAGGAAACTAGATACCGAGGAACCATCCCTTGATTCTCTCTCTACCTCTTCTCATACTCATGTATCAGATATGCCGAACTCGAGCTCTTTGGTAGAAAAAGAGACTTCTGGCTCACTCCCGCAGCTATGCACCGCTTCAGTAGATCAAGACAGGGCAGAGGCAACAAGCCGATGTGAAGAAGTTTCAAAGAAAGGCTGTATTCGACATGAACACGAAAGAGACTCTGGTCTACCAGGCGATGGTTCTCATAGAAAAAGAACAGGGGGACGCGGGAGAGGTAGAGGCGGAAAAGGAAGAGGAGGGGGGAGAGCCTGGCGAGGTAGATGTTGCCAAGAGGAAGAAGGTCAGAGTAAAGAAGAGAATGAAGAAAAGACGACGGAAGGACAACAAGGGGAATCTTATGCTCCATTTGTCTATGAGAATGCTGCTTTCGAGGAATACTATAAGGTAGGGTGAATTCTGAAAGTCATCTTGGCGATAAGGGGGTGCTAGAGCCTTTCGCTTGCTGTCTCTCAACGATCTGTCAACTGTGTAAGAAGTGCTTTTCTGTGCATCAGTCGGGGGGGGACAGAGAAGCAGTCATTTCATAACAAACTTCCTTCAGTACCTCTGCATGTATCTACATGCTTGGAAATGGATCTTTCGCTCTCCTTCAGCTCAACGTCTATTTCTGTAGATATCTATATGTCCTTTCACTCCATCGTAAGTATTCCGTGAATCTCTAGTTCCAGTCAAGCCAGAAGGGAGAAGAAGGGACAAACTATCGCCCAAGTTTCAGCTCGACTGAGAAGCGGTAGTAGATGTCTTGTAGACACTTACCAGGGAAATTCTTGAGCAGTCCTATGGCTGATACAAGACTCCTAAGTGCCTTTTCTCATCAGCAGACAGCCAGCCTTTCTGGGAAGCGAATCCTCCATGGTTTCTATTCGACTTTGAAGCCGAACAATAGACGGGAGAAAGCAAAGAGCAGAGAGAATCATTGAGAGGAAGAAAGGGAAATATCACAAAGCGAAGATGGATACTCTGTCTTTAGGTATATATATATATATTTATGTATAGTCGAAGGCTTCGATGATTGATGAGAAATTTGTTAGGTTCTCTACGAAGGAATGAAGCAGTGACCTCTCCCGTTATTCTTTTCCCACTGGTTCTTCTGCGACAGAGGTCTTCTTCTTCTTCTTTTTCCTTATGTCTTGTCTCGCTTCAATTCTTAGGCTCAAGGCATATGCCCCGCCGAAGAGTGGGGCACCTTCATGGATTGCTTGAAAACAACCCTCCCAGGTAAGAAGGTCCTCTAGGAATCCTCCTCTCTCTTCGGTTACAAGAAAGAACGAAAACAGAAGGAAGAGGAGTGTGGGGTGTATATACAGTCAACTAAGATAGAGGCGCTATGGTAGATGTACGACTTTTTGTGAATTCCTCAAGACAGAAGCGTGCTTCATGAGGTGCAATTTGCTCCTCTTTTGCTGAATGGCGCAAGCAACAGTTCTATCTCCACAGCAAGTTCTCTTATCTCTATTAACGTCTAACAGAAGAAATCGGAGACTAGGTACACTTCCACCAGACTAAAGAGATAGATTCTCAGCCCTGTCTCTCTTTCCATCGACGCTCGCCTGCGTTGCCTTCTGTTTGTTGTGTTACTCAATCTTCTCAACAGTAACGGTCTGACACTCTTCTCCTGTTCTGAACATCCCGAAAGTATCCCCTGTCTCTCCTTAGTTCGGACGCCTCACACACAATATAGCGCAATGACACCTTGAAGAGCTTCTCTTTCTCTTCGTATATCTTCCTCGGTGCTTCTCTTTTCTCCGTTCTTTCGGATCTGTTCACTTGTCTGTCTTCTCCTTCGTCTTCTTTCTTCTCCTCGTCATGTGTTTTCTTTTGCATTTAGCCGCGGTGAGAGTCAATCGATCGGCACCTCTGTGGAAATCGACGGTCAGCCTTCTCGATACCTTAAGCAAGAGAGATAGCGAAAACAAAGAGGTATGTGTGCGATTGTCAGCTTCAAGCTACACACACAGGACTGGGAAAGGCTCCAACACTTCTCTTCAATAGCTCAGACACCAGCCGCGTTTCTGGACTGTCTTTATGATTCCTATGCCCTCTTCTATAATGCCTTGCATTCGCCTATTTGACTCTCAACGAAGAGCCAGGTTCTTCGCTGAAAGACAGGCGAATGGAAGAAGATACAGATCGTTTGACGTATAGCCTTGGTATCTGTTGCACTGGGGAGTGTGAGCTCTTCGGGGATGTTCATGTTTAGAGAGAACTGCGAAGGCGATGATGGAGGTCAACATGAGTGAAACGTCTCTTTCTAGATCCGAGAGAAGTGACTGCTTGTTTGTATACATACCGGCGACGTATGCCTATGTCTTACGTACACATTTCTCTATCCACTGCAGCGCCTTCGCTTCCCCACTGGTCCGTGGATCCATGTGTAGCTTCTTCTCAAGAAGGTTCCATACTTACCTTTGGCAGCGTCGCCCTCTATCCCATGTAGCACGTAGGGACGTCTTTCTTTTGTTCTTCTTGCTTCCTGAGCAAATTCCAAGTCTTCTTGTGTCGTTTCTTGTCTTTCTCTTTCTTCTCTCCTTAGAAAAGTGAAGAGGCACTTACTCAGCTCCCCTGGGTACCACATAGACTTGCATGTAAGTCCTGTTTCGCCTTGATCTGATCTTATATCATCCCGCTGTTTGACCGCTTACGTCGCTTGACTTATCATATCCTGTCAAACACTCTAGACTGCTTGTTCTATCTATGAATGTAAAGAGGTCTCCTGATTTATTTCCCTGTCTGGTCCAACTTCCCATACTGTCTACAGAACCTTTACAGTGGATACGTTGCCCTATGCCATTTGTACCGCTTCTCCAGCTCTCCTCTCCTCATCCACGTATAGAGGGAGAGTCTGCCTGGGCGCTGCCACGCGCTTGGTTGGACTGCAGTTTCTCTTCAGTAGTTTTACAGTGGGATCTCCCCAGGAGGGAGTCTCATCTCATGTATGTAGTGTATGATATTTCCTCCGAAAAGCAACTAGCGACTCCTCAGTAAGGCAGGCGCGAGCTTTGACAGCTTCTCTCTGTATGTATCTCACTTGGAGCGGATGGGAGGATGTTGTTTCTACTCTGATACCATGCTTAGGAAAAAAAGGGATATGGAGTGCTTCACTCTCATCGTCAGTATTTTGACTAAGCTGACTTGACCTTTGCCTATATCCTGTTGCGTCTGAACCTTTGTTGGTAGGGCAGTGGGGAAATGTATGTAAAGTACGACTTAGGAAGGATGAGTCCTACAAGCACATTCGGGAGCAAATCATGAATGAAGACTATCGGGTGAGCTTACATAAAGGAAAGGTCTACGTCTTCCTAACGAACGAACAAACCTCTTTCATCTCTACTATCTCAGTGGTCCCTCCTCACAGGTAGATAGATTAAAGATAGATAGATAGATTAAGGATAGATAGATAGATTAAGGATAGATAGATAGATAGTTCTGAGAAAGGGGGGGATGGTTTCACTGCAGCTCACTAGAGTGTGTTTGGGTCACGACAGTAGCGAACGAGGGACGTAGCAGTAGTTAGTGGGAGAGACTCGGTGCCGACCTCTCTTTACAGACAGAAGATATGGAGACGCAAAGCAGAGGGGCCACGGGGGGCTTTGCCTTCTTCGTTAGGACTGTACCTATTCAGAAGTACGATACTTCTTCTCCAGAGCTGTCGGAGAGTCGGCAATTCTTTGGCTGTTGTAAAAGTTTCTTGTCTATGTTGATGTCGTGCTTTTCAAGAAGGTCAGGTGAGTTAGCAGCTTACCAGGTTGCCTGATCAAGAGGGGTCATACACAGCTTTCTAACTTGGGTTTGTTCCTCTCATAATGTGTTCTTCCAGTATACATATGCATGCTCTGTTCTCCCAGTATATGTATGCATGCTGACAGACACGAGCAATCGAAGTAATAGCCTGCCTATCTGTTTCTCGGGGGAGCCGGCCCCCCTTACTCCATTCCCTTGATAGGCCTTTCAACACTGACGCATAGCTGGCGCACATGGCCCGCTCTGATAGCTCCTTACCTACTCCTGGCAAACGATCAGCAGTCTACTGGAACACTGGGGTGATGAACGGCGGTGGTCGTAGGAAGATACGAATATCCTTTCACTTTGGTTGTGCCTATCCGCCTGTATCTAGAGATGTACAGATATACTTACCGCTCTACAGACAAACCTATAGAAAGAGGGTAGAACTCCTTCACCCCTTTGCTGTTGTGTATCGACGTCTAGACGTACCTGAGGCGCGTGCGATGCGCGAGACGAAGAGAGACAGTTCTTTAGTTAGGCAGACACAAATCTCTTTTGTCGTAGAGTGAGTCTCGTGATAAGTCTTGTACTGTGCTTCTTCAAAGGAGACATCACTCGGAGT
This sequence comes from Cystoisospora suis, assembly GCF_002600585.1. NCBI lineage: Eukaryota > Apicomplexa > Conoidasida > Eucoccidiorida > Sarcocystidae > Cystoisospora > Cystoisospora suis. The sequence continues at coordinate 10,383 of NW_027153757.1, forward strand.
TTTTCCACACTCCCTGCTTTCTTTCCATGGCTTGCTGTAGGGAGGATTAACTCGCCAAGAAGCCGTCAGCATGTTGCCTTGTCTCTTCCTGGAAGTTGAGCCGCATCATCGTATTCTTGATATGTGTGCCTCCCCTGGTGAGTTGAAGTCTTCTCGGCGTTTTCGCTCTCTCTGGCTAGCTGTCTGACGTGTCTTACTTCCATTCTTTCCTTGTGTCTAAGCTATTAACAGCGGGCACTCAGACACCTAAGCATGCCATAACAGGTGGAATGCACAACTTTACCAGATACGTCATGTTACTTTCCTCGATTGGACTATCGACAACAAGGAAGGCCACTTCACTATGCAAGGCCCTCTCCATACACAGCTGACCTCACGGCAGTGCGCCGTGGCCTTTCCCTAGAGTCTCTCCAGGTCTACGACGAAATTCACATCGTACAGCCAACAAGGGACGGGAGGTCACACCTCTTGCATTCTCAGTGACGTTATGTAGTACCAGAGTAACCCCCTCTAGGTCCTCGTTCATGTCCCAGTAGCACAGAAGTATCGTATAGTCGACACAGGCAACTGCGAGGGAACCGGAGGACCACAGCATCACGGACACGCGCGAGGCGAGCCCAGATTGTCCTTCGAGATAGGAGCCACCGACAATAGCGAAGCGAAGGGGTGAGGCGAGGGTCTTCTGAAGGAAGAACTGATTGGTGTGTCGTAATGGGGGTGACAGAAGTCTGGAGGAGAGACATCGAACGTGATAGTAGAGGGACGTCTCTATCAGCCGTAACGCACAAGCTGTGTGGGACGCGCGGATGATTCCTTGAGCCCTATGAAGTAGCTTTTCGTCGTGCTGCTTGCCGTGTGGGGTGGCCATAGGGTCGAAGACTACAGAGGTGCTCGACATGTTACATTGGACTTTGATTGACAGAGAGCAGACTAAAAGAGACCAGCAGGCAAAAGCAACGACGAAGGATGCCAGAGAAGGTGTACATGGCGTAGAGAATCTCCCAGGAGTAGAACCACCGACAGGTAAGTCAAGAACGCCGAGGGGATGTATGAACACTTGGAGGTATATGTATATATATAATCTGTCGTTGTGTGCGAGTGTTCCGAGTAACGTATGCATGGCCTGCACTGTCAGTGTATAAATGTATCAGTGATTGGCACGGTTTCTTCTTTGTATATTCATGGCGGTGTTCTGTCTCATGTCCTGCTGGCGTGGGTTACGTGATCGGTCTGTCTATCTTGTCGACAGCGACCGTTTTTCACTATCACAAGAACCTGAATGATCTTCTCCCAAGAGATGGACAGTTCACTGTGTTTTTGATCATCGTTAAAGAATCCGGGGGGTTCTATAGTGTTCAATGTTGCTGAGGCAGACCGTCCTCTCCTCTCTCTATTCGTACTCCTTCCTGTTCGGCTTCCGCATCATAGCTACCTACGGTATACCCGCATTTGACAACTACTTGTGCGTGTCTACCTGCCGCGCGTTGATGGCTCTATTGAGTTCTACGGCAGGGCTTGTCTCAGTCAACTACAAACTCTCCTCAGACAGCCCCGTACATAGGCTTCTTCTTCAGACAGCCCCGTCCATAGGCTTCTTCAGACAGTCCCATGTATAGGCTTCTTCAGACAGCCTATGTGTAGACGTCCTCTTCATCTAATAGTGCATACAGTCCTCACCTGGTTTCTCAGGCCTAGTCATCGCGAACGACATCGACATTCAAAGAGCTCAGACGTTAGCTCACCAGTGCATGAAGGTCCCATCGGGGTCTATTGGCATCACCTGTCTAGATGGTAGGTTTTCTGACGCCACTTGTCTCGCTCTTTCTTCCCTCGGAATCTCTAGCTAGTGTAGCCACATGCAAGGGCAAAATTGAAGAGTTACGTCTCCTAGACAGGCAGACTTCTACTGCGTCTTCTTGGGAGTCTTGGTCGTCTTCTTTGCTTCCTATGTATGAGGTCTCAGAGCATACTGAGGTGTTCTCAGATGTAGAGATGCACATGCAAGTCATTCATCCATCGAGAGTCGTCCCGTTGAACCCTTATATCTCCTTTCTACCTACGATATGGTATAGTATTCCCTGACAGACATGAGGGCGAGATATAGATATCTCAGGAGCTTACATTATGACTCTCTTGACGACCTTGGTCATCTTGAACATAACAGAAGCAGCCCCCCGTTGCCTTCTCGGCATGTAGTCCCTGGGCTAAAGAAGATCAACAACCCCTTTTCATTCGTCCCCGCCCCACACGCTCAGTCTGCCCCTGTATAACATTCCGCCGTGTACACGAAGCCCTTTTTTCCGACGAAGTCTTATGAGCCAAAGTTCATATATTGCTGTTGAATGCATCGAAAGGTAAGGAAGCTTTCTAGCAGCAACTCGGGGTGGTTCGAGAAGGCGTGTCTTTTGGTCAGCTGTCTCTCGTGACCCTATCCTCTGTCGCCTGCTCTTCTGTTCGAGGAGGCTTTTTGCTTCTTCTCAAAGTGATGATTCAGCTGAAATTTGCTCAAGTGTATGAGTACAAAGAAAAGACCCTTTCCAGGGAAGCTGGTTGATCTCTCTAGACCACCTTCTTGGCATGTGAGCCACGATAAGAGACAGCGTGAAGACTTTGCTTTGTGTATGTCTGTACCTTCAGCCTCGATGTTTCCTCTCACCCTTCCAGATGGCCCAGACGGTAATATCCGAGTAAGTGTGACGAGAGCTCCTACACACACGCAAGAAAAGGATGAGATTGCACTTACTTTGAGTGCGATTGACTCGGTAGTACGTTTCGTTGCAGCGACAGGATGGTCGGGAAGCATTTAGGAAGATCTCCGTCTTCTCTGCTGAAGTGTCCGCGGTGTCCGACCAAACACGAAGAAAACGTTCATGAGGGATCTGTGAATGGAACTAAGCTTCGATAGTACATTGTGTCGTGCTATCTCTATAGCACGGAGAAACAGGAGTAGTCGCGTTTCCATTAATGATAAAGAGTATTCCTCCGTTCTGTCAAGAGTTGATTGAAGCCTAACCTTTACCTGTTGTCTATGTTTAGAGAGGTAGTGAAGGCATGGATCATAGCTCATGCCCTATAAGCCTCAACAGATGTTGATGTACGAATCGAAGCTCCATCTGTCAGAATCGTTCATCCTACAGTCCGTAGTCGCTTCACTATATGCGTAGTCACAGCTTCTCTCAGCCCCGTCGCATACAGCTCTGGCTGTAGTACAAGGTGGCGGTGATCAAAAATGAGTAGGCCTGAGTGCTTCCTTGTCACGATACCCCACCTCGATCTTTTCTCTCTCTTCGAGTCTTCTACCTGTCACAATAGAGACTGACCGTTGGGTCGGAGGGATTAACATGAGGAAAGTCAGGCAGACAAAGGGACATAGTGATACGCCGTTAGGTGTCCTGTCTCCTTCTCGAACTTCGACTGAGGTGAAAGTTATCTCTCTAGTCAAGAATAGAATCAATGAAATCCGAGCTTCTGCAAAGACAGCAGAAGGTAGATTATTTCCTCGCTCTCTCTCCCTGTGTGTTGTATGTGTCCCTCTCAGTTTCAGTTCGACCGGATCGTTGGTAAGTTGGCCGACGAAACAATCTAATAGTGCTACCTCTCTGTACCAGGTATCTTGCTTGTCTATGGTGTACTTGATGTAGTGGTGATCCTCCCTATCTTTCTCAAGGAAGACTGTCTATACGGCCTGTACTTCATACTTGGCTTGTCACTGTTTTTGAAGGGTTCAAGAGACGTCTAATCTCATTGATATGTTGATACTCAGAGGTTTGCAGGGAGATTGTGATGCTAAAGATTTGTTTACTTCAAACTTCTTCTTCTTCTCTGTAACACGTGTCGGTTTACCACATGTTTTATGTGACGCCTAAAACTCTAGCAAGAGTACTCTTGTCCGACTCCGCCTTTCTTTTTACCTACGAAGGAGCGAGAGACTGCTCCTGTCCTTGTATACGCGACTGAGAAGACCTTGCTTCGACCGTGGGGGTCCACGCACATCTGCGGTGCTTTCAGGAGTTCAGGTCACTCCTGCTTGCCCTAGATGTGTGGTTGCGTTTACATACAGCCGACGTGCCGTGCAGCGGGGATGGAACTATGAGGAAAAATGCTGATGTCTGGCGCAAATGGACTGTGGGAGGTGGATTGGGTTTACATAGTATTCAGGTAAGCATCAACACAAGGGGTCCCGTACTCGCCTAGTACGAGCATTTCAGCTAGATACACCTACTTATGGGATACTCCCGAAAAACTATTCGAAAGGGCTCCCGCTGGACTATACCTATACTTCCTGCCCTGCCTTGCATGTAAAAGCCTGCACACAATGTACTTCATCGTTGCTAGCGCTTTCATAAGGAAGTTTGTGATTGGCTTGACTTTGAAAACGAGTGTGTAGTGAATAGGATCGCGGGAGGATATGGCTGTTCTTGTCCATGTGTCTACTTGAAGTGAGTGCCTAATCGCTCCGGTAGAAAGGTCTACGTGGTAGAGACTGGTGATAACTAGACTGGTGCTAGGCTCATCTTGGGTTATTAGGAACTGCCTGTCTTGACTGCTGACTTTCAGCTTGGCATTCTCCACCGGGGGTTACACCTACTCCGTGTCGGCGGTCGCCTGGTTTATTCTACCTGTTCACTCAACCCACTAGAGGATGAGGTAAGGGGGGAGCGAGGAGTTCTTCGAGCTGAGCTTCACTGCGGGCCTGTACTGAGATGACTGCTGCAGTCTAGTATTGAACTCGTACTGCACTGCTGTCAGGCTGTGGCTTAGATGTGAAGACTATGCATACATACGTACATAGAGACATACATACACACGTGCAGGCTTCTCTTGACACGAAGGTCGCTTTCAGAATGGCTGGAATACATTGCTGATCTTCCATGGGCATTCAAACACAGCTTCACCGCACGAGACTATCGAAGGCGTGGTCCTGTGGAGAGCCGGCTCGGATGCTCCCTCGCTCGGTTAACGGGTGATGAAAATAGTGAGGTTTTGCATTCGCTTCTGCTATCCTTGTTTGATCTCCCATACGTCACAAAGTCACTTTAGTGCCGTCTCCGGTATCAAGCGTGATGGGAGAGACGAAAATTTGTTTGGCGCCGACATAGGGAGGCCATCCAGTAGACTTCGAGGTCTGTAGCCTCGCTGCCTACTCATGAGCTTTCGAGAACCCCTGTTCGATGTTACTGCGAGCGTTCTAGAACACACTTGGTCATTCCTCTAATGGCGTGTTGGCGCTAGTGAGGTGTAAGCGACCATTGCGCCGGTGTAGCTCAGTCGGTAGNNGGTTCGAGCCCCGTCGTCGGCTGCTTTTCGTATATCATAATTTCAACTCGTGTAGACCCTAGATGAGCGAAGATGAATGTTCTAAAAGCGAGAATCTGCAGCACCATTGTTCAAGGAGGAAGGTTAAAGACGAGATCTATTCAGCCGTGCTTGGTCCCTCTTCATAGTTCATCTTCCTGGTAAAGACAGAAAGCAGCGAGCCTTCATATTATAGTGATTGACTTGGTTCCGAATTAGAAGTTTTACAAGCGATAACTTCGTGTCCACTGCCTCTACTTCTTCTCCGAGACTAACGAGAAACCTATGTTTCTTCGGAGACTTTGTCGGACTCGATTACGCTGACCCAGACTCAATATGAACATCTCCCAGTCCTTCCACTCCCCTCCTTCTATTGTTATTTTTCTGCAGGCAGTTGTCGCTGCCGCATTGAAGCAATATGAGGGCTGCGTTGAACTGGTGCCTCCTCCACCTCTTCCAGGTAATCATTCTTTCCTTCCTTCTTTTCCAAGTCTACAGCTGTTCTAAATCTTTCTCGTCTAGCTGTTTTCGCCACAGCATGCATCTTTGTCTCTCTTCTATCATTTCCTTCAATTCCTCTACACCGATGATACACGCATCTCGACAGGAATGTCTGCCTGTCTGGTATCGTTTACGAAATTTTATATCTCGGGAAAGTAGCTGTGAGCCTTCCATTCAAGTCTCTCCTTCGGCAGATTCTGTATCTCTTCGCCTGGAGTCGAACCACCGACTTCCGGTTTTGACAAGACACTTAGGCATTCTCCGTGGAGGTGTGACTAGCAAAGTCTTCAGCGTTTGGACTGAAGGACCGCAGGGAAACGAACAAAGTATCACGATTGCTTGTATCCTTCTCTCTGACTATTACTTGTTCAAATGCAGTATAGACGATCGATCTCTCTGTCGGGAGGGTCTACTGCGTGTGATCTGAAGCCACTACGGGTATCAAGGCAAGAGAAGTTCTGACGGAGACACCGTCCGAAGGATCTGTATTCAAGCCTTACTACTTTCCTCTCTTTTCTAAAGAACTCGTAAAGAATTTTGACAAAAGTAGCTGACAGAGAATTCTTTCGCGACAGAGCATGAGGAAGTGTGCTCATCACGAGGTTTTTCTTCTTCCTGGTCCAGCGGTCGTCCTCATTCACTCACTGCGCTTAAGCTGTATGAGTAGCTAGCTCTCTTCACCCTATTATATCTATCTCAATAACTCCACTTGACGTGCTGACTAAATTCGATCACATGTGTATACATGGTCTATCAGATGTTTTTTGCACAGTGTAAGGTCACACTCTCATCGAGGGTATATGATTGGGCTATAAGACGTACGTCATCGCGCATGTCTTGAGATACCACGCACGTCTCCGAGTCGGTACAAGAAAAGAAGCTTTCTTTTCCTTCAATGCTGCTGTGTCTAGGTCTGAAATATTGCCATGGAAAGACTTCTTGGCGAGTCCCTGTCCCCCCTCCTAAGGTCCCACGTAGTCTTCCTAAGCGGCAAAAACCGTTGCAGGGAGGCAAGACATCCCACACGAACTCCAACTCGGAGCAACGAGTAGAGAATGTTCTTATCCCAAAGCATGAGGATCTAACAGCATCAGATGGTCACGAGGGTCTTGTTAAGGAGAACGAGGCAAAGAGATCTACGGGCACGTCAAGCGAGCTCATCTCAGGTGCCGAGGCAGGTCACGAAACATCATCTATGAATGGAAGAGACAGGAAGCAAGAATTTTTCAGTTCTTTCGCTCAGGTGCCTGAAGCTCTTAAAGGCAAGATCAAGTACGTGTCGTAAGATGCAATCTCTCTCTGTGTGTTTGTGTTCTAATGGGTTGCTTAGAGATGAATGAAAGGCATTCGTTGATCGAGTAGGTCTTATTTCGTATGTAGAGGCGCACTTCCTAATCGGTCTGTTTTGTATTAGGTCTGTATACATGACTAGATAGGCTACTGTTCTTGCTAGTCTTCAGATGAGGAGAAGGATGATCTGCATGCCCTGAGTGCTTAAGACGTATCATATCTCTTTGTCTCAGGATGGAGTGTACATAGATCCGTGTGTATATTTATCGACCGCACACTTTGTACTTTCCTTCCCATACAGGCCGACCATGTTTCCCCCTGTGGATAGCACATCATTGCATCTAGACTACGCAGTACGCGTTCTGCCTCATCAAAATAATACAGGAGGGTTCTTCGTCGCATGCTTTCGGAAGATCAAAGAGCTACCGTCACACGTCTTACGATCGAAAAGAATTCAAGAGCTCTCAGCAGGCACACCAGAGGCCTCGACCCCTGCTGTCTCTGAGGGTGAGAAGGTAGTGGTGGAGAAGTCGCCAAAGCCCACTGAAGAGAAGGATGGGCTTCCTCTTTCTCCTCAAGGGAATCTTGAAGAGAGTGTCTGTCTTCACAGTGTGTTAGGTGGGGAGAAGAAGAACCTCACGTCTATCTTGCCAGGTGATACGAAGGAGAAGCAACATACGCAACCACCCGCCTTAGCAGAAAGTAATCATGGTGCTCAAGGTTCGCGGTCCCAGCAGGTCTGTCGTACATCCTGTCCAGCTATCAACCTAGATGCTGATAGCTATATCTCCAAAGATACAGAGACAGAGAGGGAAGGCGGGGATCTGCTTAACGCTAGGAAAGAAGACAAGAATCCATTATTCGATGAATGTTCGGATACTGAAGGGACGCTCTCAAAACAATGTGATGCGGAACGTCCTTGTGATGCGCTGACGGTGAAGGGGGAGGATGCGAAGGGAGCCGAAGGAACTTCGCGGAGGTTCAATGGCATATCAGAGGAGAATTCAAGAGTTCGTTTTGTATCTGAAGATGCGAAATCTCAGGTTGCAGCAGCGCTTGCTATTGAGGCTGCGGGAAGTTATGCTGGCAGTGTCTTTCATACTCTAGTACCTGTAGATTTAGATGGAGGAGATAACCTTTCTTCTGTTCTCGCGTTCTATGGCCTCTCCAAAATGCATGCACCGGAACTGGTAAGGTATACACAAAGAAAGTTGCTTCTAGCTATGCTTATATCTCTCCAGGTCTCTCTATATGTGTAACTACATGTGTACGCATATGTCGATACCTACATGAGGATATCGCCATGGTTCTACCTCTCCACTTGGTATGCACATATATTGTGTAAGAATCTCCAAGTCTCCGAGCTTAACCACACCCGGTGTTTATGCAGTGCAGAAGTTTAAAAAGAATTCATCTCTAGATCGCGTCATCTTCCTCTTTGCATAGGAACGCCGGGGTCGGCCAGCTCAGCACGTCATATTACTACATGACTAGATGTCCTTTTAAGATCTCCAGTGAAATGCCATAGGGAGAAGTGCAAACGTCGGTAGGGTGTAAGGGGAGAAAAGTTCAGTAACAGAGCTCTGGAAGGCTCTTTTGTGTTGTGAAGGTCTCTTGAAGCAGAACCCTCTCGTCTTCTCAGCCGCGGTTGATGGCGCTTCTTGATAATGTACCAGTATCGACTTTACTCTTTTTCTCGATAAACAGGTTCAAGGGGATCTCCGTTCAATCAAGGCAATGCGCGATCTCCCTCTCCATCAAATTGTGCGTCGCTTGCACACACCAAAGCGTCTTTATTTTGTATCTGAATCTTTAGCAACTCTTCTCCGTCTACTTCTCTTGACTCCATACAAGAGACCGGCGCCTCATCCTTCTCATCTCACGTCCAAGTCCTCTCCTTCTCTGGGTAATGGGTGCCAGATGAAAGAGCCTGACACGAGGAGTAATAGATTATCTGATCCTTCTTTGGGGGACATGCATATCACCTCAGGAGATGGTCCTCTGGCGAGTACAAACTGCGAAGACTCTGATAAGCTTGAGAGATGCACTTCAGAAGGAGAATCCGGAAAGAGACCGACAGGAAGACACCAAGAGGGGCGCTCCAGGAAGAGACGGGAAGAGACAACGCCTCGGTTGAAATGGCTTCATGCAGGTGTTCGAGTTCTGATGCAACACAGTGAAACACAACAAGTGTCATGCGGGTTTGGAGCGGAAGGCTGGCGTATTCCCCAGGTATATCGCTGTCCTTTCATCTCTATAGACTGTATCATGGAGAAGTCGGTCTGCTTCTCTCCAGGCTTCTCTTTCTCTTTTCTTAATGTAACCGTTTATGAAGACATTTTTCTTAGCAAGATGATGATCCTGTTGGGGTGACTGCAGATGCACCGTCTGTCTTCTCAAGGCGCGATCCTGGCGTCACTTAGCGGCTCGTTGTGAATGCAGGATCTTCGTTCCGAATTCACGCCAGTGTGTGTTAGAGGTGTACATCATGCACCCTAAGGTATGTACGTCTGCATGTGTGTTCTCTGCTTCGCTTGGCCAGGAAGGTGTGTCAGTAATGGTCCGCTTCATGAGGCGTCGGGTTTTCTTCGTTAATCTCGATGTTGCTGCCGATCTCTTGATGTCCGAGACGCGTATCATCAATCGCGATGACCTCCTCGCTGCCGAGACGCAGGGCAGCATTAAAGCTCTTGATGCATGCAGGAATAGTACGGGGAACTTAGAAGGTAAGTCTCTCGTGTCAGTCCTAGCTAGCTTCTTTACTGGGTCGGTCTAGCCGATTACTTAGTCATATTATGCTCCTCTGAGACACGCATGTCTTCTCATCGAGTCCTGTCCAATAAAAAAGGTAGGTACATCCGAGGCGCAGTGCTGGATGCAGACAGCAGCTCAATTTTCGCTTATACCACACTAAGGAGATCTGGAATAGATACAACAGAGCAGAGGGGTAGAGAGTGCATCAATCGTGATGTGCTAGGGAAATATACGAGAAGAGCCGTGGGAAGGCTTAACTAACTCTTGAGAAAGAAGTATCCAAGCATAACGGGTGACCAGATCAAGTTCAGGGTGAGTAAGGGAGGCCTTGCTTCGAGGCCTAACACGAGGTCGACGGCTGAGCTTCTCTGCACATCAGAAAGCAGTAGCAGTGGGTGTTCCGACAATAGAGAAGTTTGGATCGAGGTATCGTATGGGCATTGCTGGAAGTGAGTAAAACAAGAAGCCTCGGAAGGCGTCAAAGACAGAAGGTTACACATGTTCCATTTACGCCGTTCCGACGACTGAAGGTCTATATGCGCGACAACCATACTCGGGTGTACAGACACCTGCCATGGCTTCGCGCGTTTTCAGTTGTTCACCTCAGGAGCATCAACTGCTTAGGAAGAACTGAGACACGGACGCCTTCTTTCACTTGTTCTGCTTTGCTTGTGCTCTCAGCCGGTGGATGTGTCTGCGTCGTATGCCCGACAGAGGTTCTTCCCTCGGTCCGTTTTCCTTCTCCGGTATCAGGATTCCAGCGTCTTTCAGATGGAGTGTGTATCAGCTGTCTGATGACATCAGTCGGTCATCTCCATTGTTATGTCAGTCGAAGAGAAGCAGAGGGTCTTATCCAACACCTCTTTGAGTCGTCTTCTCCAAATAACAAGTGTCCCTCTACCCCTAGCAAACAAGCATTAGCTGAAGAGCTTTCAACTTCGACCACCTCGTGAATCATAACCAACAGTGTTTCTGCGTGTCATGAGAATGGACGGGACTAGCTGGTGGAGGTGCCGTAGTGGTATCGGTTGTTTGGTAGCTCTCGGAAGCTTTGAAAACGAAAACGTTCTACGCTAGACTGCGCAGTTCTCCACTTACAGCTTTTATTGCTACGTGATAAAGTGGAGACATGTCCTTGCATAAACGAAAATCGCGGACATGTCCACAGTCTGTCTCTTGGCAGTTTCTTTTCACCCTCCAACGAGCTGTCTTTGTCACTGGCTTACATCGCTACTTCACACGTTGTGTAACTGTATGAGCTGGACACGGTATAAAAGCATGGTCTATCAATATCCTACGACTTTAAGGTTATTTAATATTGGTTGGGTATTAATACCACCGGCAACAATGTGCTTCAGTGTCACGATTCTCAACCTAACCTAGTACGGGTCTTGCATGCATGGCCTCACGTCTGACCGCCGACAGCGTTTATTCAGTAAAGCTCTAGTTTTGTATACGGCTACGACAAACAAAACAGGTTCGCTTTTTACATGATCTCGAAAAACTTTCAAGACTTTTCCTGTACAGAGAGGAGAGCAGGGCAGGAAGGACGCAAGTCTCTCCCACCTCGAGGGCTCTGTGGCAATGAGGCCTCTGCTTCTGTTTTTGAAGATAAATAACGTGGAGACGGCGAGGCGGGGGTGGCGTCTGTGACTCCCTTGAACACTGAAGACTGCGATGGGAGGTACACGTGTGCTGTCTCGGGAGTCACGCTACTGACATGCATCCGTCAACGACCGTCCGAGGTGATGCACCACCTATGCGCGGGCCTTCGGTTCGGCAGGTTGTTCCGTCAACCGTCATGATAAAAAACGTCATCTCACTGCATTAATATTATAGGTGAAAGCTCTTAGAGTGTGTCGGAACTCTCCATAGAAAGAGAGGGTGCATGTCTCAAGCAGGGACGTTCATGTAGAAAAACGCAATTCTGCTACTACCACTACTGCTGTCGCACTTGGCTGGCGTGAGTAGGACAGATGACGGTCCGTACAATACGCCTTTGAAGCCATAGAGGTTAAGAAGAAGCGAAAAGCAGGCACCCTGATAATCGGCCGTCGCGGTCGTAGCCTGTGAAAATGAAATCTATCCGCGGACATCTTCCTGTGTGGAGGGGAGGTAATAAAAAGCGACCTGGGTGGGTCTGTTCTCTTTTCATCCATCTACAGCTGACTGGCAAGCGGTACATGCGACTTCTACAATACTCTCCATTGTCGGGCGTTTTCTATAAACTGATTAGGAAAGAAAAAACTGTATGCTATTCTTCGTTGATCTTCCGCTGATTTATCACGACAAAGGCAGATACATAAGACGTCTTACCACACGTGTAAGCCTCCATCTAGAGTCCCAAGAGTGTTCTTTTGAAGCGCATGCAGTCTGAGAATTCTTTCCCCTCCCCCTCTGTTTCGCTTTCGTTATACTACACCAGAACTCGTTACTATACACATACATGTATATAGTACGCTAACAGCTTTCTCCATGTCCATAATACTACTGTAGAAGAATCAGCATACAAGACGATAGACACCGCCTACATGACTCTTCAAACCTTATCTCTTTCGCCTTCGTGGTCGTCCTATCTGACTTTTCTTGAGATTTTTGATTTGTTTTTTAAGATTCTGGAGCTTCTGTCGGGCACTCTGCTGCTTCTTCTCTCGAAGTTTTCGGCTCTGTACACGCATGCACCCAGCAAAGACCATGCCAGCAGATAGATGAGATGATTATTCCTCATGACAATAAACATCGTCACCATGAGCGTGTGTTAAGACTTAGCTATATAACCCCTGCATATGCGTAACTCATACTCACAAATAACCGAATCATGTTGTTCTAGATTGCAAATGGATACAGTATTTTTCACAGATCAAGCTTTCTTTTCTCTCTAGAAGAGACAGGAGGGAGAGCCCCGTCACTACATGACACTTGTGAACCTGAGAATGAAAGAAGAAAGTGGCCTCCTTTCTTTTCTAAATGCCGTGAGGAGCTGTCTCTCTATACACGACTATCTTGCTAACCCGCCGTCTTCGCAGAGATCTCTACAGCCCTTCTATTCTTTTCTCTAGAAATCTTTCCTATCTTACCTCTAACCTTCATCATACACACTTGACTACATCTCCGTCATTCCATCTATCTCAAGTATCGATAACAACTCGAGAACCTTTTCGCCTACCCACTTCACTCCTCATACAGCACATGTCGATGCTGGCTGCTGAGCCTGTCTGTTTCTCTATGCTTCACCAGAAACCCCGATCGGAAGAAGAGAAACGAAACACTCTCTTTGTCTTTCTTCTTGTTCTCCTTCTTCTCTCTCTATCTTACCTGTCTGACCATAGCAAGAGGTTTATTTCTTGCTTTGAGGTGCTGGGGAGCATTTCCTGTCACGACCGTTTTATTCTTTTTGAACTGATTCTTCGCTAAAGACGCGGCAGCTAAAGCTTCTTGTTTCTTCGCGAAAGGCCATGGTGAAGCTCCTTTGCCTTTCTTTCTCTTCTCTGCTTGAGCTTCATCACGCATGCGATTCCGCTCTCGAGCTTGGCGTCGCTTTCTCCCAGCAAGGCCTTCAAGCTCTTTGCTATCGACAAACAGGCTACCTACGCCTTCATCCTGGAAAGAATGGAATCAGCCGAAAAAAGTTTCAAGAGAAGGGAATACATGCTAGTCACATCGACAACAGAAAAGACAAAATCCCTCTCTATGGTGGTTAGGCTCGTTGCGCAAGCGCGGACGGGTACGCTGTGTGACAGATAGATAGATAGATAGATTAAAGAAAGATAGGTAGATACATAAAGATAGATAGATAGATAGATTAAAGATAGATAGATAGATATAGATAGTCCCATCCCGTTCCCCCCCCTCTCTCTCTCTGTCTCTTCCAACTGCTGTAACTTCTCCTCATCTAGAGCCTCTACGTCCCCTTCCTTTCTGTATGATACCAATTGTGCCTCTCCCCTGTCACCCTATATGAACCCCAAGATGACGATCTCACCTACCTCTCTCTCGCTATCATCGCTGTCGCTTCCTCTATCACTACTCTCACTGTCACTCGCATTATCTGATGAAACGTCCGCTCCTCCTGTCTTTTCAATGAGAGCTAGGAGTTCTTCATGGGCTTCTTCATTGTCTGCTTTCCTAGCTTTCTTTCTTGGGCCTGCAACTGAATCTGCAGTCCGTTTCGCTCTTAGCAAACGGAGAGCTTGGAATTCCGCAGGAGTGAGAATCCGATCGATAGCTAGGCTAGGGGCTGTAGAGGGAGTAGATGGGAGAAGAGTCTCTCCATGGTTAGGGCTCTGTGGAACTTCAACTTCCGAGGTGTTCTCTAAAGAAGCCTCACTGACTCGCCGTCGTTTCTTGGAGCAACGAGAAGAAGGGACAGTATTAGACTCTTCATCTTGATCACTCTTCTTCTCTTCTTCTTTTTCATCATCGTCAATCTCTCCGACCTCTTCTTCCTCCTCATCAGCTTCTTCGTTGTCTTCTTCTTCACTCTCTTCTTCTCCTTCTTCATTCTCTTCCAGATCTTCATCTTCATCTTCTTCTTCTCCTCCATCCGCTTCTACTTCATCGTCTTCTGAGCCCTCTTCACCGCTGATATCTTCGTCATCTTCGTCACTCTCCTCTTCATCTCGCTGTCTCTTTTTAGCTTTAACGAGCTTCTGGAGGCGGTCCAATTCATCCGCTCCAGTAATATCACATGCTGGGCGAAACTGTCCATACTCCATAGGAGCTGTCTATACACACGAAGGAGTTCCACGCACACGCATGCACAGCAACCGCAGGCGCTTAGGAGGAAGAATAAAAGACAAGCGGAAGGGGCATTTGGGATCCTGTTGAAGGAATCGGTAAGATTCTTCTCACATGCAGACAAGTCTATTTGCAGTGTGTCTTCATCCACACATCATGTACACGTATCTACGGAGATATACATGAATATAACCTCGGTACGTGGAGTAACAGGGAAGCATGTATATATGTTGTAGATATAGATGTATACGCCTGTGTGTGCTGGAGAAGAGAGGACATTCGTCTTTTATCACGATTTCACAAAGAAGAAAAGAATTCCTATATATCTTCTTCACTCACAAGATAGCGAGGCGTGTCTCAGGCCACACCGGCCGTATCCGTAAGATAGACTTCGCATCTAGTCTATGAGGAACCTCTCGTACACCCCAGCCATTTCAGTCGCCCGATGTACACACAGACATTGAAGAAGCTATCTCTATCAAAGATGGCTGTTCTCCGTCTTTTCTTGGAAAAGAAAGAAAATGACGAAGACTTCATGTCCTATCTATCTATCTATAATATATCTATC
>NW_027153758.1:0-488 GCF_002600585.1 Cystoisospora suis
TTCCGGTCTCCGATCTCTCCAGCTGGGGCGCGGGTTGCGCGGCCGGCTCGTTCGCTGCTGCGCTTGGCTTAGCTAGGTCGCGAACTTTAGTGTAATTTTCCTTTCTTTTGTGTCTAGAGCACTTGAAAGGTCTTTTCCCTTTCATTTGCTTCCATTAGGCTCCTCTAGGAGCCGCTTTTGCCTAACTTCCGGCCTTCCTGGGCCATCGTGCTAGCGTGGGCCAGCGCGCTAGTCGTGCAACGCGCTGGGGGTCCAGGCCGGTTTTGCGATTTCTGCTAATATTGCCTTCCCGCCTTGATGCGGGGTTATAAAAACTCCTATTTTGTTATTTGGTGCCTATCGCACCAAAGATCTCGCTTTGAGGTGCCCTGGTCGCTGAGATCTGCTATTTTCTGTTTTACTATTGGGCCGCTGTCGCCCCTGGCGACTTTGCGCGGCCTTGCACTATTCTACTCTAATTTACGCTAATTGATATCTCCCTAGCCCGG
>NW_027153759.1:0-32961 GCF_002600585.1 Cystoisospora suis
CCGACTTGCTACATTGCTGCCGTTTCTTTTCGGATGACGCGCACAGACACGGCAGCAATGTAGCAAGTCGGAAGGCAAGAAAGCCTTCGTTACCTGTAAAAGAACCTGGGTTGTTACCCATGTAAAGTTACGGACGCGGCATCTCTTCAAACGAGAGCTGCTGCCCCGGAGTACCTTCATTCACGCAAACTCAAATCATCGAACCGGGGGGGGCGTTTATTGTAAAGAAATATTACCTTTCATCCACGCTCTCAGAGCGACTGATGATATACCGGGCCGAGCGCTTTCCGGTTAGGGCCTTAGCAGAGGAACTTGCACCGGTCAGACCTCTGTAGGGCCTTCTTCGCAGCTGAGTACAGGCTACCTTCGTTCTCCTCCACCGCGGGAACTCCATACGGGTATGCAACCAGGTAGTTGCCAGTCACGGCGGTCTGGATGGGATCGGCAGCGGCCATTAGCGAATTCTGAACAGTCAGAAGCACACAAGGAAGACATAGACATCACACAATGCTCAGTTCACCTTCCCCGCTCGGAAGGCTGTAGGGAAGCAAGTACACTGCACCATCACTATCGTCTTCTCACCGCATATGGCAAGTCTTTCATTTTATAGTCTGGGAGTGTGGTCCAGTCGTAGGTGGGGAGGTCTGCTGGTCCAACAACCGGGTACTGAATTTCCACTCGAGGGAAGTCCATGTTCGCGCAGCTCGGTTTGTACACGAACCCTCCTCTCGGTGCAAGACTAAGGAACGGCACGGCTCGGCCTGTGAGTTGCTGCTGAAGAGCGTTGTACGCACTCTTATTGTAACCTGGAAGAGGCTGGTGGGAAGGGAAAACCGACCGCGGCTGGCGGGCGGGCTGTACGGACGGATCTGTTAAATTCGGTTCGCCCCACGTTCGCCTCGTAGACTCCGCTTCAAAAAACCCAGAAGGGAGGCTTAGCATCGTGGACGCTGCCCGCAGGAAAGATCTCAATCGACCTGAACGCATGGAAAAGAACGACACCAAACACTCGAGTCCGGTCCGGCTTGCGCACACTCTGCAGGCAGGCCGAATCTTGAGCAACATTGGGGGATGCCCGGTCCCAGGTTGCAGGCTGCCTGGACTGAACATACCTCAAAGATACATACTGTTTGCCTCTGGCTGATGACGACAGCTTCCTCAAGGCGCGACAAGAATACCTGCCTATTCGCTGAGAGCTTTCAACCGAGCTGAGCACGCGTGACCACATACTCATTCTGTGAGCCACGAAACAGTATTTTAAGCAACTGACTATTCAAAAGTTCGGCCGAATTGCTTCTGGTAGGGCGCACGTGCCGTGATACCAGTCTCTATTCCTTCTAACGCACTCAGCTCCCGGTGGGCCCGAATCTGATCCCGCCCAAGCTCGCTATCACTGTCTCTCCGGCACTACACGGTTCATGGTTTCGGTGTAAGCGAAACTGCTCCCACATTGGTATCATTCGAAGGGCGGCCAAGTCGGGGCAATGGTCACAGTCGGGCCCTGCCACGGACTCTCGTCGCCCGAGTGGCTGCTTACTGTCCGCAGCGGACTCGGTAAAATGCAGCTTACCTTCGTCTCTTGTGGCAGCCTCCTGGGACCTCGAAGCGCTTTCGTGAAAGCTTACAGAAGGCACCACCATGGGACGGTGTTGCTGCACTTCCGGCTGATCACGGGAGAGGTTGCCTACGGGAGGCTCGCCGACGGCTGGACTGATGGCCGCGTTGATTTGTTCCATTTTCTGCTTGTCAAAGCCGCTCTCTAGAGTCCTACCAAAACAAAATCCCGAAATGAATAGTAATGCACTTCCGCCCTGGCGAGTTAATAAGAAGCCGCCGCTGGATGAAACAGCTGCTGCACCCTGGCCCGGCTTCTGTTGACGAGAGCTCGCGAAGCTGCCCGGAGAAGTAAGGAGGAACCTTGAACGAGGAAATACCTCTACCCAACCAAGTAGGGTCAATAGTTGAGGAAGTAACGTGGGAAAATGCAGTTTAACTGAACTGAGTCAGCTTGGTGCAGCAGAATGGGTCGACCGTTGCAATCGCGCGTTTGACCCACTCCGCGGGGCCTCGGGGCCGCATCCGGGAGCGAGCTAGCCATTCGTGGCTCCAGCGCGGTCGTTTTACTTTTTGAACTCGTCAACAGCATGCACTCGCCCTGCAACACTCCGAGTGCGGTTTCGTTTTTATAATCTGCGTCCGTGGTTGTCGCGGTGAATGCACTCTCTAAGGTGCTATTGCTGGCTCGGCGAGTCTGACAACGGTATCCGCGGGGTGCTGCAGGAAAGTGCCCCAGGCAGAATGGCGGGAGTCCTCTCGCTCGCTCGCGGTGCGAGACCACTCCCGCCCTTCTCTAGGACCAGGATTACGGCGGAAGGCCGCCTTCTCACCAATTTACATGATGCGGTCTTGAGCAAAGGACCCGCGTACTCACAATGCCGGTCGCAGCCGACATCTTAACCGCGCAATGCAGCATGAAAGTGGCTGGGGTTGCCAGCGAGAACGAGATAGTTGCCGGGGTGAGGTTGGTTGCAGAGAACGTACGGGTCCCTCGGAAGCCCAGCGCACACCGCGTGAGGCGCGCCAGGGGAGGTTCAGCCGGCGCCTTCTCCGGTGTCAGCTTCGTTATGACGGGACACAGTACTCCGTCGATACCTGCAAAGAGCCACGCATCCGGAAAGCATGTTCGGTACCACATCACCTGGGGGGCAGCAAAACCCTTCGTTACTTCCTGCAGCGTCTCCGTGTCGCTCCCCGGCGTGTTGAGGCTATCGAGATCGCGACGAGATTGCCTCTACAAAGTGGTTCCTCCTCGAGTTCATCCCTTTGGAGGCGCACGATGGCAAAACTAAATGGTCACTTGTCAAGGCAAATCAGCGAACAGTTGCACAGTGACGAGGACCGAGAATAGGAACGCTTGCACGTGTTCGCAGGCTGTGAGGGGCTGGTCGAACGCAGTTTGGAACCCACCGTACACATGCACGGGAACGCGGCTCACTATTTTGTCTGCCTTGTGTACGCGGTTGATCTCATTGACTGCGTTTTCTTTCAGTTCTAGTAGCGGATTTGCGACACTTCTGTTTCCGGTGACACGCATTCACCTGGCGTTGGCATTCCCAGCAACTCTTCCTCGCCCGGTCGTCTCCCGTCTTCACGGGCAGTTCTCTAACTGCAATGCTGTCAGATGCAGCAGCCACTATTCCTCGCCTCCTCCCGTGCGAGAGCAACGACAATATGACTGTTTCCAGACTTCCTGTTTCACCAGCCGTGGGGACACTCTTCGCGAGTCTAACGTGGTGGCTACCGTCCACGGTCTCACACCTGCTGAGGGTCTCCCTTTTCTTCTTCCGGCTTTCTGGTACTAATTAGTTTGGCACCGGCGTCATTACTGAGGTTTCAGTCATTTTCTCCTCCGAGTCTGTTGATGGCGAGGACCCTCTCCTGACCTCTGAGTCGACGGGGTCTACTCTCGGCGTCTTTTGTCGTCATTGACGATAATCCCCACCCCAGCCATGGTTTCAACTGGAGAAGCTGGCCTTTTTAAGCACGGTGCTGCCGTGCTTACAAAGGCCATCGAACAGAAGCTTTGTACATCGGCTCAACTTCGAAGTGAGCATTTGGGGCGTGGTAGTGCTCTTTGTCCCCAGTGTCAGGATTTTCATGTTCAATGGATAGCGGCTATCTTAGCGCTCCCCAGAGTAAGACGTGTCCGGTGTCGTTGGACGGACATTCCCTTTCACTGCTCTGTTTTCACAGACCACTCCCTTCTTTTCCTCTCTTCCTGATGCCTCCCGGCCTCCCTACAAGGTCTCTTTGTCCCAGTGGGTGTTTCGTATATCGTGTGTAAGTTTCAGTACGGTGCCGGACATATCGTCGAGTCCAAGTCCAGGCGCGTGGTGACTCCCTTTGTGCGTTTCTGTCTTGAGCCTGGATCATCATTTTCACAGCATGGACGTGATCAAAATTACAAAGCGGATTGGTTCACATTCTTCGCTTGTCCTGCAGATTTTGCAAGCCAAGAGTACGCTGCAGTCGCAAAGCTTCTCAAGGTCGGTGAAGACCTTCTCGTACCCGCGATCAGGGAGGTGAAGCTGCAAGAAGTGAGTCACTGAACTTTTGTGAAGGAGACTCCCCTTAAGGCTTTCTGTCGTGTACTCCCGACTGCGCCTTTCTCTCATTGTCTCCCTGGGCGCGCAGAGACCGTTGGGAAGCTCCAGACACGCACCCCTACATCCCGTGCAGTAAACCGTGAAGGCCGCGTTCTGGGAAGTTATTCCAGTCTCCCCTCTAGTGAGCGTTTTGGACTGTATCGCATCAGTAGTCACCCGCCCACTTTGTTCAACACACAGGCTGGGTATGGGTGTGCGTCAAGGGACACCGATGTAGTCGCTTTTCTCGTGCCTGCCTTTTAAAAAGATATATGGTCTATTTATATACAGCTGGACTATTAATGGCTTTGTTGGATACACACTAAGAATGCTTCTAGGTGCTTCGCTCTCGTTGAGCGCTTTCCCGGGTTTCTCGTTTTTGTTATGGCCAGTTAGTGGCTTTTGCCCTCGACGGGTCATTGCGTTGTTCCAGATCTCCGGACAAGACCTGCTGGCCATTCCTGCCTCCAAGTACGTCACTGCACTGCAGCTCAAAACTGTCCAGCAACGCCAGTTCCTGACACAGCTACTAGACGCAGTTCGGGACATGCAAGGCTCAAGCGACACCGGTCCTGCTTCCTGTTGCTCTTCGTTGCCCAGTGCCTCTTCCTCTGTTGGTTCCAATATAAACCCTCATGGAAGTCCCCCATCATCTGCAGAACATCAGCTTGGAAAGCCACGATGCGGAACTACCGACGGCGCCGCTTCGCATCGCAGTCCAGACGAAGCGTCGGCGAAGTCTTTTAAAAAAGAAAGAACCCGGTCTCGCCAGCAGGGAGAACTCGACAGAGTTGTCCCGCAGGAGGATGCCTCCACTGGAGCTGCACGCAAAGCTACGAGTCTAAGTCGGAATCGAGTCCCGGCACCTCGTGTGCCTGGACTTCGTCAAGGCCTTCAGCCACCAAAAGCCCACAGGGCGGCTCAAGTGGTACCTCCGTCGCGACGTGAAAGTGCTGCACAGCCCGAAGTTTTCAAATCGCCGGACGCTGAAAAGCTGCAGACGTGGGAGGAGACTCTCAGCTGGCGCACAAAGGAACAGGACAGCAACGCAGCCGCTGGTCAAGGGGCAACATCACGATCTAGCAGCACACAACACGGGGGAGGCAGAGCTCAGAAGGGACAGGAAGCCGGGGGGAAGAGTCCCACAGTCGGTTCATCGGAGTCCTCAACCGTACCGGACAAAGAAATGAGTGCGAAAGGAAGAAAGGGAAGTCCGGATGGACGCAGACCGGAGCCGGAAGCGGAAAATGCAAGCCAGAGAGAAGGAGGTCTGAAGCCAGGCCAGTCTTCCGAGAAGAACCAAGGGGTCGTTCTTCAGCGGCTGAAGCGACTGAAGCCGGGGACTGTAAAGGTGAATCGAACGGAGGAGCATGGCTCTGACTCTGGTCGAAGACGAGCACAGAAGAGTAGCGGGAAGGAAAAGGAAAGCGAGGAGCGGGGGCTGAAGGGTTCTGAGGGGCAGGCTGGCCAGAAAAAGTTCTGTTCAGCGGCTGCCGCAGCAGAGAAGGCAGCGAGAAGCCTGCTGGCACGCATCGCTACGGCGTCACAAGAGGAGAAGGTGCGGAAGGTGGAGGTGCAGAAGAGACTTTTCTATGTTTGTGGGGAGAGGACCATAGTGGGTCACACCGATGAGGACAAAGCTCAGAGAAAAAGAAAGAAGAGCACGGATTCAAAGAGTGCAGTAGAGGCACGCGGAGGCACGGCAAGATCATGTGAGTCCCGAAAGGGTGAAGAGGAAGCAAGCGACAGAGAAGAGACGACTGGGCACACCGCGAGATCGTGTGAAGTACGAAGCGCGAAGAAGCCGAAGATAGCCCTCGGCGTCTCCAACCGTCGATACGGTAGGGCCGGTGTGCGCGCACCCGTGAAGAACACGGTCGTGACGGAGGCGAACGCGACAACTACCAAACCATCAAGGACAAATCCCCGTCCGGCGACCAGAGATAGCTCTATTGACCACGCGTCTAAGAAGGGAGGGAAGGCTGACAACATGGGAGAAGTACAAGGGAAGCGAAAGCGAGTCGCGACATTTGCAGCAACAGAAAGTGGACAACAGAGTGGACCACCAGAGACTGAAGCGAGAACAAACAGAACCAACGCGCAGCCCTTTTCCATATCGAAACGTCCACAGAAGAAGTCCCAAGGCCAGGGGTCGGCGAAACTTGGTTTGCAACCGGCAGACGGATCGTCCAGGGCGGGCAGCTCCCAGGTATGTATACGGATCTGCTATCGTTGAACGAAAGCCGGTGAGAGAGGGTAATCCACTTGTACAGCTCGGGAAAGGTAGGCGCCTCGTGGTTTCTTTGGCTGGCGTTCGCCAGTGGACCACGGTGGTGAAGCTATTTTCTTTGCAGTTGTTCTTGTGGTACGTAGGAGAAGACGCGGGGGGTGACCGTAGAGAAGAAACTATGCGAAGCCGTAGCTGCGAGAGTCATTTCATCCCGGTGCGAGCTCCAGGCTGTTGATGGCATCTTTGTCATCGGGTATGGTATGCTGTCGCGGTGCTTTGTTGCTTCAGCGGAGAAAGGAAAACTGTCTCAAGAAAGTAATCGGAGGAGTTCTATCATGCAGCGGGAGTTTGAAAGGTGCCGGTGCTGATGATCTTGCTGAGCTGTGTTGTCGCGTTTGTTGCACGCTCCCTGATGTTTGGCATCTGAGGTTTGAGCGCACTCCCTCTGACCTAGAAGAAATTACGCATTTGGTCGTTCCACCTGAACAAAAAGTGAGTTCCTATCATCACTAGGGAAATCGCAGTTCTTGGTATACCGACGAACGCGTACTGATACAGGCGGAGAGAAGCCGGCGTTGCTGAGCTGATATTTGCATTTAGTCCTATCTATGCGACAGAACTTTAGTGACGTCAAATGAGTGAGGAGGGGAGTCGCAGACTGTGAGAAAAAGTAACTCGTAGGGAGGCCAAGAGGTCTGAGGTTATTGCCTCTCCAGCAGGTCCAGTTGCTTCATACGTTTTTCTGCAGTTTGCAGGCCCACGCTTATTGAAATAGGATGTAGATATGGTACGCTGTGTTGCAGAGCTATCTTGTATTCGCATGCAGGCATCGTTTAGTGTTGCGTACCTATGGGCGGTAAGGTCCGTCAGCTTCTAGTCGTAGGGATGGGCAGTCGAAGGTACTATTGCACTCATTGGGGATGTGCCCCCGGGTGTGTATGAGAGAAACCCGGCACGTAGAGAAGTAGCAGGGACCGCTGGTGGTGCGACGACAGTTTATCGCAGTCGCCTTTCAAGAAGACTCGTGGGTGAGTCGATCCATGTTCCTCCGTCCCGAGTTCCGCTTTGTGTACTCGTAGTTAAGTTTCGAACTGACCACCGAATATCGTCCTCGAAGTACATTTAGACAGTCAGAAAGACAGTCTGTCAGGAGCTCGCCTATATCTTTTGTTGCCCGCTAAAACAAAACGGAGGAGGAGGTCGGTCTTTCGTCGGTACCGCCTCTGATTTCTATCGGATTTAGACTACAACCGGTCCTACATGCACCCGAAGGTCTTCTCCTGTTTCGCTGTTGCTCGCGGGACACACTCGGGGCTGGAGGGTGTGCTGCCTCACACAGCCTCCAGCCAATCTTCCAGATTTTCTCTCTTGCACTACTCCTCCTGTTGCTACTCCGTGCACTGTAGGTCTTCTTCATAGCACCATAGTAAGACTATGGCCTTTCATCCTCGTTCGCCCTGTTTGCTGACTCTGTCGTTCCCTCGAGCCGTTCACTTCAGCGAGAGTGGCAGATTGAGAAGATCTCATTCAGTAAGGACGCTGCGGCATGCAGGCCGTTCCACAAGCACAGCGTGTACGCTAGCACCCCGCTGCGCACGTGTTTTCCTTGTTTGCTCCTGCGCGTCGCTGCTTTGCTCACAGCGCCCAACATTGAAGATTCTCTTTGTTCTGGCAACAGGGGGCCACGTCCTAACTCCACCATTCGTTGAAAAGGCAGATGAAGAAGAAGTGTGGCCTCGCTCTCTTGGCCCCTTTGAATCACTGAATTTCCCTACACACTCACACCGCCGTGTGATCCTTCCCCCGCTAAAAGGGAGGCGTGTAGCTGTGGCTGGAAACTTTCCTACAAACAAAGGCAGTCTAACTCGAAAGATACTCTCCAGACTAGTAAGGAGGGGGGGAGTCTATGAAGAGAGGACTCTGTTTTCTTTGCGTTTCAGAATTCCAGTGTGCTTTGTTGCTCCCGCGTACCACGTAGTGAGCGACGGATGTGCTGCGCTGCCTGGTTTCTGAATCTTGGTTACTTGTTCAAGACTGAAGACCTCTTAGGCCTGAATAGTTAGGGCTGCATGGGTAGCTCGATTTCTGTTTCCTCGTGGACAGTTGGGAGTGGCTGAAATCCTTTGCCTTTTCTTAGCGCGGGGGCACGTACTCGACACCGAAAGAGATAGAAAAACACCGACAATACTTTCTTGACGCAACACAGCGTCCCTGACCACCAGCTAAAGTACTGTCCCAAAGTGCCGAAATTCCCTCGTGGACACCCCCGGACATGCGTGTTTGTCCTGAGTGCCAAGCATCTTCTTTTCTGCGGCTGGGGAAGTGTTCTCTCTTCCCGACTCCAAGCAAGTTACGCTTGGGCAGGAGATCAGGAGTGTCACCGCAAGAAGCCATGCCACTATGTTTGTATGTATTTCGCTTCACAAGAAAGACAAGAGTTTTCCTTCTTGTGAGGACGCTGTCTTCACGAGTATTTATGTCTAACTCCTTCGAGGGGAAGATGGTCGATTCCGTGTGGGACACGCCTCGTATCAGTTTTTTCCCTTACCTCCTCGTTACACTACCCGACAGTTCGGGTTTCTTGTATAGGTGAATGCCTGTCATTCCCGCCTCTTGTCGAGACATGTGGTTTTCTTTCTCTTCAGATTGAGTTATGCGGCGCCGTGCTAATGAATGCAACAGAGCGAGAACCAAGTCGCCCAGAGTTCCTTGTATGCCCTCCGGATTTCGTTCCTTCGAGAGCATTCGCACCACCTCTCCCGTCAGCACGCCAGAACAAAGGCCAAGAAATGGGTGCAGGAAAACGATCAAAACAAGCAGGCCAGGTAGTGTCTATCGCTGCTGGGCCGGAGCACTCGGAAGGAGAGAAGGTAGGGACTCGAATTTTTAAAGAAGAACAGAGAGTCTCTACAGAAAGGGTGGAGGTTGTAACTCCACAGTGGATTGTCGAGTGCATACGGACGTGGACACTAGACCCCCCTAGTTTACATGCACATGAACACGCAGGGGAGATAAGCAGGTTCTTTGGTTTTGCTGTTAGTTCCCCGACCCAGCCAAAAGCTCTAACTCCTCTGACAGATTCTTTCGATTCTATACCGTCTGTCACTCTTCCGGAGTTAAAGAAGAAAGCGGAACGTCCGGCGAAAACAGCAGGGACAGGAGGGGGAAGACAAGAGGAAACTGAGCCCTCGAAGCTTCCAGCGAGACAATTGCCAGAGAGAGATGCTCTCGAGGGAGGAACAGAAGAGGCCGTGACAAAAGAAGATGAGACGAAAGGAAAGCAGAATCACAAGAAGGACACTAGGGAGAAAAGTGGTGGTGACACGGGTTTGCGCCAAAAGGGAATAAAGAAAGGTGGGTCGGTCATTTTATCAAAAAGAAGTAATGGCCCCGAGCAAATGCCACTGAAGGGAAAGCCGGCCAAGGCGAGCTTGAAGAAGGGAGAGAAGCAGAAGGAAGGACTTGGCAGTGAAAAGACTGCGGGGAAAGCAAAGTCGATGAGAGGAAGAACGGATAGTCATGATGAGCAAGCGGTGGACGACCATGCTGACTGGCAGCCTCATCGGGAGGAGCACGAGAGTGTTAATGTGAAGAAAGAGACAGAGGCACGGCTAGGAAAGAATAGCAAGCGGGGAAGTACCGGCCCACGTGGTACAAGTACACGTGAGCTTTCGCCTAACGAACAGGTGAAAAGAAGTGAAGAGAACAAGGAGAAAGAAGATTTGTCCAGAGACGAACACGAGAACGCAAAGAGGGGAGAAAGGCAAAGGGCACTAGGGAAACATAGGCCCCAGTCTGTTCCCGAATCGAAGAAGACGAGACCTTCGGACAAAAAGAATGTGTGGGAGGAGGATGATGAGCACAAGGAAGGAGATGAGAAGGAATGCCCAGGAGACGAGATATCGACGAAGCACCTCGGAGGAAACATCTCTGAAGGCGAGGATGCCGAAAGAAAAAGGCACGCGGAGACCGGAAACGTACAAGCTCCAGCAGCAAAGAGTGGCTCAGAGAAGAAGGGAGGAAGGCCATTGACGTCAAGAGGGAAACCGTGTCTCCTATCGAGTGATGCGCCGGAGGCAGACGCGAAGCAGAATGACGACAGTGAAGTGGAA
Source organism: Cystoisospora suis (assembly GCF_002600585.1). Taxonomy (NCBI): domain Eukaryota; phylum Apicomplexa; class Conoidasida; order Eucoccidiorida; family Sarcocystidae; genus Cystoisospora; species Cystoisospora suis. The sequence goes on from NW_027153759.1 coordinate 10,488, forward strand.
TCTACAGTTTTGGGGGGAGAGATCACTAAACGTCGCGGGTCGATAGAACAGCAGAAGGTCGACCCAGGCCAGGGGAGTGCCTCCCGCTCTCTAGTAGGCCCACAGAGGAGCCGAAAGAGGCTGCGAAAATACAGCGGGCCTCCCACTTCTGTCTACCGGACCGCGACTGATCTAGAGGAGAGCGCAGAGAAGACAGAGACTGAGGAGAAAACTCCACGGTTGCTGGTGGACTGCCAAGAATCGAGAGGGGACGAAGAACCCGAAGACGCCGGAGGGAAGAAGAACAACACTCATCTAAGCGGGCGCCTACCCGACACGAGGAAAGCAGAGGAGAGAGACGACTGCAATGACTTACACGTGGAGAGAGCATTCCACTTGACAACAAGTGGAAGAAGTTCTCTAGATCGAAAAGTCTCAGATGAAGAAAAAGGACGAGCCAAGCCCGATTGTAGCGCAGAGGACAATCTCTGTGACCGAGGCTTTGGGATCGAAGGTGCTGAAGAACAAGCGAGGGAACCGCAAGGGGAAACAGCGGGTCGAGAGTCGGTAGGTACAGAAGAAACAGCAGGAGTAGCGGAGACAGGAGAGAGCAGTAGTGACAAGCTTCCAAGCTTCGACCTCGGAATGAGAGAATTGGCAAGCCTGCAGAACGACACAGAGCACGTGAACTTGTTTGCTGAAGATGAGGAAGAAAACGATCTCAGTTTGGCTCGATCTGAAGAGGAACATGGCAGTCAAGAAGAGAGCAAACAAAGTGGATCAAGAGGGGTCGCGGGAGATCAGGAGATCGATGATGGCAGGAGTGACGCTAGCGATGAATTTGAGCTGGGTCCTTCTCAGTTGACTCACTTTCATCCCCCTGATATTGGTTCAAGCGATAGTGAGGAGGAAGATGAGGAGGAATTGGACAGGGAGAGCAGTCCAGTGGGCCGGAACAGACGAACAAACAAAAGTATACATGAAGGCGGTGGAGTAGAGAGCCTGTCTTCGGGCAGAGTAGCAGAAGAAGGGAAAGAGTGTGATTCATCCTCATTAGCGGTCCAAAGGCGACTCCTCGACGGACTGAAAGAGAGTAGGAGAGGCGAAGAGGAGGAGAAACAGTCTGAAGGGGAAGACGAGGGCGGGGACTCCGAGCGGCTAGTTCGGGCATACGCAGAAGCTCTGGAACACGACGAAGCGCAGGGTGATCGAGAGAGAGAAGAGAAACCAGGACACGAGAGCGAGAGATACGTAAACGGGCATTCGAGACAGCTGGCTCCAGAAGGCGTGCTTGAGAATCGGTCAGGTTCTGAAGCAGAAAACTCTCCAGTACGCTGGGAATTTGAAGGGGAGTCTGAGAGAAGTCAAGGATCGTGGGAGAGAGAAGATGAGACAGATAGAGAAGATCTGTGAGGAGGAACTGGACTTCAGATTTGGGTGCACGCTCATTTGATTTGTTCCACTAGCCTGAGGGTACATCGGCCGCACTTCAGTGGAGATGTGTCGCCGTCGATTCGTGTTTCTTTGGAGACACAAGAAAACGCCAGTGCGACTTTTGGAGAGCAGGGAAAGCCTCGGAGATGTAGAAGGAGGTGAGGCAGAAGCAGGTTAGCTTGTTCACTGCAGCTTGCTTTCGCAGACAGGAATTTTCTTCAGCAGAAAAGAAAAAATTGCGAGGAGTCTTTCAAGTGAGCTTCATCGCGGAAGGCAGGCAGTCATTTGCTTGTACGCTGATGGAGTACGGGTCTTCGTAGTAGCCGACTGTCGTCAGTTGTGACAGAGGTACAGGAATTCATTGAGTGTGACCAACGGCGAGTCGAGTTTTCTCAATCTGTCACCTCTACACGAGTTTTTCTACTGGGCATCTCGCTATCGTGACGAGATACTCCGGCTATTTTGGGGAGGATGGCTCATCTACAAAATGGGTCAAAGTCTTAGCATTGCTCCTACGCGGCGGGCGCTCAGCTGTCGCGAGGACGTCTCATCAGGAGCAGAAACTTTTTTTCTCTTTGCATGGAGTTTTCGTCTTAGGATTTTTGCACTGCGGTCTCCTGTTTCGCAGCGGAGAGGGACATACTTGCTTCCTGTTAGTTAGCCTTTTTTGCTTTCAGGTGCGTAGGGAATTCTATCTTCTTGAAGACCTGTTTCAAATGCTGTAACGCGACATGTACAGATCTGTTTTCTTGTCCAGAGTCTTGACGGAGCGCTCTCCCCGTGTGGTTGCACTGTGGGTTGGCGCTGTTTATTGGTGGCTGTTCCTCAGTGGTGACAGACAACCGTGGAAGTGATTTTAGCGTTCTGATCAAAGTGATTTTATCTCTTTTGAACCTATTCAAGGAGTTCCCCATGTTTCTAACCTTGCATTCAAAGTGGGACTAAATAACAGAGCCGGAGGAATTCCATTTGCAGTCTGCACGGAGAGATGGTGCCTCCGTCAGCTTGGAGCCAAGTTAAGTTTTCGCCTCGGGGTGTGTGCCGCTTTCCGATGCTTTCTCCGGCTGGGTCCAGGCGACAGCCTGAATCCTGTTTTGGTTGCGAGCGTCTTTGCGAGTCTGCACGCGGAGCCTTAAGCGAACCAAACCACTCCGGCTTTCGCGTGGCCGAAATTTGTGGGACACTTGCCGACTGTGCGTCACGGCATTGTCGATACACGTGGAGGAACCCAGCCGAGGGCGAGCAAGACCAGGTGGGGGGACACAGTACGCATCTCGTTGCGCGAGAAGCTCGAGGGACGCGAGCTTGTACGCTCGCCCGTTACCCTACTGTAGTCACCACGGCGTGAGACCGCCCGACACTCTAATACAACCGCACACAAACGCGCACCTCTGTCTGCTGCACTCACGGGCCGTGAGCTTCAGAAATAGCGTCTTTCGAATACCTTTGTCCCATTGTTTTGCCTTGTTTCATACTTGTGTGTTCACAGTTACATCCATCCTAAAACGAGTAAAGTGTCATTAGCCTGCTTGTGCAGCGGGGGTAGAGACCATGCTCTTTAGATCTATATCCTGTTCAGCGTTGTTGCCCCTGTTGATTTCTTGCGGACAACAGCCAAAGACTGGGCAAAAGCCCACTCATTTTTGACGATACAGTTTTTTCAGAAACAATCAGGGGAGCACGATGGCCGGTAGGACGCCGCGGTGCGTGCTGCTACCAAACTTTTATCTGATGGGCCGCAACGCTACACACCGGCATACAGATGGTACGTATCACAACTTCAGAGGTCGACAAGACTTCCCTTGTCTGCACGCTTCCTCCCCACCATGCTGTTTCTACACAGCCCGTAGGATTTTTTTACTTGGTTTTTCAGCAAAATGACGTCAGTCGTAGGACGCAGCCGCTCCAGTGGTGTGCAGGTACGTGTGGGGGGTTAAATTTAGGTCACACACATGCCTGTCTTGGACACCACAGACCAATCATGAGAGTCATACTCCAACGTGGGGGTTCCCAGGGTATGCACCGTGAAAGCCAACAACCAATCTTTCACACATGGGATAGCTGTTACTGCTTGCCTGACCTGAGCTGCTTAGGATTCCAGAGCATGCAGATACACGTAAGGCTGGATGCAAGAAACTCTTTACAGGGAACTACTGGAAGAGCGAGAAGCCTCACAACGTAAGGGGGAGAATTGGAGGCTGGAAGACACGGACTACTCATGTGGAGACAGCTTTAGCTTGAATAAGAGGTTGCCGGCAACAGCGCAGAGCGTTCTCCCGAAGGCTACACGTGTCGTAGCATCAACTTTGTGACTAGAGCTCGATTCGGAAGAAGGGACGGAGGACGAAGACGCTGGCGAATTCTCGTTGAGTCCGTATCAACGGCAGGTGTTGCTTTTGCGGAAGACAACCCCGCAGGAAAGGTAGGTTGCACGGCGAGTTCGAGAACTGTGCTTCTTTGAACAGATTTGTGTTCTGTTCGTGTTTGTGACCCGGGTACGCTGTGTTCAGCGAAGCATCCCGCGGCGTTTAGTATTTTAGAGGGTACGCAATCGCGGTTGCATGCGGAAGTTTAGGTGCGGACGTAAGCCGATGTGTGCTGGCGGAGAAAAGAAACAGGCTAACGGGAAAGTGTAGTAAAGCTGAGCCTCGCACTCTCACATGCAATCAATTAACCGTTTCCCGAACCAAACTGCGAGGGCGAGGTGGAGTCTGACGTGGTCCTAATCTTCGTGAGAAAGCCTTTGTTTCTTTGCCGACGTAGACACGTGCACGCCACAGCGGTGCTCCAGTGGCCCCCTGCAGCTGTCCTCGCCACGCCGTCGCCTGTGTCTCCTTCCAGCGATTGGATGTCTCAACAATCGATAGTCTTAGTTTTAGACGGTCGTACGAATCCCCGTATCCATATTCCCTTCTTAACTCCTTTTGCCCACGACGTGAAGGAGAAGAACGTGCACGGGGGGGAATGGCGCGGTTGCCGGAAGCCACCGCCTAGCTAGCACCTCTGACGCCGTTGATGTCAACGCGACAAGACGAGGAGGAGGCTCTTGGTGAGGGCACTTTCAAAGACTCTGATTTTACCCTCGTCGCCTCGCTAGTGCTAAGCGTCAACTGTCTTTGCCCCGGTGTTTATCAGGAGTACGGGGACTGGAAAAAAGCGCGCGGTTGTCGCTGCGCGGTCTCGGGCAGTTGACAGCAATATGCGGGAGTGTCCTTTTTCTTGTGTCATGGTAACTAGATAAGCGTGCTTTCATTGCCTTTTTGGCACGTCCGACACGTTCCTCGGACCGAGGGAGTTTGTCTTTATCTTTTTAAGAGGCGGGGTGCCTTACGTCCGCGCGAAGCACTGCTCGGTTTCGTTTCTCTGCGAAGAAGTGTTCTTTCTTCGGTATGCCGGTCCTGACGCGTCCGAAAGATTTCCTTGTGCGTGACGCATGGTCGGACAGCAAGCGCCCAGAGGAAGCCGCGTGGTGTGTGTTTGTTTCGGCTTTGCTCTGATCAGGTAATTCGGACGCGGTGCGCTTCCCTGTCTCGTCTGTATGCAATTTCTGCCTCTTCTTAGTTGGTGCGCTTGAGGAATGCTAGCTGGGCCGCGACATTGCTCAGTGTGTCGTATAGAGTCACCTCTCCGTGGTTGGGGTGTCCGTCTCTAAAAAGTCCTTTGTGTCGCGTACTGCCGAGGTTGCCCGGCACATCAAGATATCCACATTTGTCGGTCCTCGAAATACACTGTCAAGGTCAGCTGGCCTTGGGAGGTTTCATCTAGAAGACCAGCTGACCTTCTGCACTATGCCTTCTGATCGTGTACATAAAGAAGTTTGAAGGGTGATGCTCAAACAAGCGTTGTGGCACGGCTTCCTTCAGCAGGACCTTGACCAAGGGACAACCTGGTATATGTGAAACTGTAACGGAGCAAGGTATTTGAATCCGGCCTTGTTTGTGAACGGTCTCGCCGCAGTTGCTTGGACGCTATTCGGACCGAGCTTCGCAAGCGCGTCGACCATTACGGACGCGAGAAGCCTCTGAGCTCGTCGCTGGTTTCTTCAGTCTCGTTCTCCCCTCCTGAGGGTCTCCCGTGTCTTGCACATGTCGTTCGGAACGCCGTAGTTAGACCGCTACATGCCCTCTGGGATTCCTCCGTAAGTTTCACTTCCGTGGGCGAGACGAGTACAGGCCTCCGCCTCTGTATCTCGACGAGCGCGTTGGGCGCGCTTTTTCAGCCTCGGTATGTACACCCGGGATGTGGCCGTACAAGAGGCAGACGACAATCAGGAGAGAGAGGAGCGGCAACGTGTCCAGGATGAAGACAAAGAGGAAGAGATACAGACGAGTTTGTCTCGTCCCGTGTCACCGTTGCTTAGATCTGAGAGAAGAAGCAGCGAACCCCAGTCGGTACATGAAGAGGGACAGCCAGGCGTCAGAAAGGACAGCGACTCTCTAGGGATTTCTTCCTCCGAATGTCGCACTGGTTTCTTTGAGGAAAGACGCCTCGCGAGACTATTCCCGTTCTTTCCTTCTTCGACTTTTTTGCTACGCACTGCACACCTAGTCGTCTCGATCATTCGGTGTTATTTCGTCTACGCATCTCTCTGTTTCTTTTGCTTGGTTCTCTTGTATTCTTGCTTTCTTCCCTCCCTCTTCATACACGGAAGCAGATACAATCGGGTACCCTCTGCCTTTCTTGCTGTCGACGTTCCAGTTAACGCTCCTAACGGTGAGATACATACAAAGAAGAATGAAGAGGTGGAGGGCGATGGCGTTCAACTAGAGCAGAGGGTGAAGGAACGGCAGTGTGTGTGTGCCTGGCGTCCGAGCATAAGCGGCTAACGTTAGGTTTCCAAAGTGAGCTTATCTCTCTATAGACTTCTATTCCATCGCCACGCGCGGCAGACCGGTTTCGGACGTTTGTGCTACCCGAGGGTGTGAACCTATTATTGGCATATCTTTGCTAGACTACTAAAGTCGAGACATGTCGTCTTTGATATTTCCGAAACGTTCATCAGGATTCTTGAAGAAGGCGTCTTTTTGAACTCGGCAGCATGCGCTCCCAAGTGAAGAATGCCTGAAAGTCGAAGGACACCCGGCTGTCCCAACTCCTGCAGCTCGCCTGTTTGGAGAGTCGGCCTCTGACACTCGAGTCACTATTTGAATGTACCCTCCGTTTTGTTTCATCGTTTTGTGCACCCGACAATGCCGCGGTGTACATCCACTGTTCGTAGCTGGGGAAGACGGTGCCAGTTTACTATTTAGGTGCGAGAGCGGCACGCTTACGGTCTGAGTGACACACAGGTCTTCCCTCGACAGCTCTTGGCTGAACGTCCTTTTTCTTTTTCTAGTATACCGACATCGGCACCTCGTGTAAGTCTTGTTCATTCTGCTCGTCACTCAAATTTCACCACCCGGTATAACACGCGGGCCTGAGGCTCTTTCTTTCTGGTGTTCAGCTCCTCCCTTCTATCGGCTACAGCGTCTGCTCCCCGCTTCCCGCATGGGTTCCGTTGCCTCTTCCCTGACCCGTGGAAGAAGACTTGGGTATGCCTCCGGTTCTACGGTTCTCCCAGTCCTTTTCGTTCACGGTCACAGAGGCTCTTTCGGGCAGGCAGGAAGCCTTGTCGAGCTTCTCCGGCAGCAGGACCTTAGCGCGCGTGCTCCGCACGACATCAGTTTTGATGTTCTTCCGTCCCTCGGGGACTTGAGCGGACTGAACATTCATTTCAAGTCCTCGGGGGGACGGGGCCTCGAAGACAGTTCGGGGAAGGCAGAGAGGACGGAGGGGGAGTATCTGCGTAGGCTGTTGTTAGACGAAATAGGTTCTATTTTGGGAATGAAGAAGCGTCGATCAGCACCCTCAGCAGAGGCGAACGCCAAGCCAGAATCTAGAACGAGCAGGAGAGAAGTAGAGATCCATGTGTTCGCCATTGATTTCGGGGAAGAACCCTCTGCTTTTCACCCGAGAATGGTTGATAGACAGGTGCGTCTTCAGGGGCACGAACAGTTGTGATCTTACATGCTTGTACACTCAGCATAAGCTTCTATGATTTGTTGAGTATCTATCGCCGTCTCGGCGGGAGGCGGGGAGGGGGGGGTAGTTAGCCTATGCGGCTACCCGCTTCTGTCTTATTGTAAGGCTGGGCTTCTGCCTATGCAAGAGCTTCCGAAGTTGCCTTCCTGCTGGTGGACACGATGCGCCGGCGGAGGAATCCTAGGCCAACTGTCGATTTTTCTCGTGTGGGACTCTCCTCACTCCACAAGCCGGCTTTTCTACGCGCGCATTGCACGCTCATTATGTGCAGGGTTGTAAGCTTGTAGACATAGGCGGACTCCGAGAAACAGTTTTGCAGAGGGCTACGCTTGGGGAGTGATACGTAGTCGTGGGAATTTCCCGCGAAAGCGTTCGTCTGAATTCGTCCGTTATGCTTCACGGTTTCTTCTTTCTCAGGCTGCCTTTATTCTTCATTGTCTTGAACATATTCGTGATCTCTACAAACTACCTACCACTTCCGTCTCGATGCCCCTGCACAAAGAGAGACAACTCGAGGCCAGTCGCGCGTCTGACGCAGACACAGCATCCCACATTCTCACGGGAGCGATACCTCTACGCCGACAGGTGTCCTCCGCGTCGGCTGATGGCGTACGACAAGATTTGGGTGACTTGAGAAGAGAGGAGGGCAGAGAGAGAGCTCAGTCCAAACACATCATTAACGTCTCAGATGGAAAGACTTCTTCTTCTCACCTGGCCGCGTCCAGGCATTTGCTGGAGACAGGGAATAAGGATTCAGCTTCGTCTCCTGCCCTTGTTGTTATTGGACACTCCATGGGCGGCGTGGCTGTGTTGCACGCTTTGTCCCGGTCTGGGGAACGGTGTAGTTACGGAAGACTGTCACCCCCACGTTCAGAGAATGACGCCTTATTCTTTCGCAGTGGGAAGGGAGACGTGCGGGGTGGTTCTGGTCCTACGCCAGGCATGGGGAAACGAGAACGTCACTTCACCGGTCGTAGTCCATCCGAATCGGTAGAACGTCCTTTCTCTGCGAGGCCGGCTACTTGGAAGCCTGGGGACCAACGGGGTTACACTCTATGCCGTGCCTTCGATTTTTCAATGCTTCCTTTTCTCTCTGTCATCACAGTGAATAGTCCGATATTGCCTTTGCCCGCTTTGTCGCTTAGCCCGGCTGTAGGTGCGTTCCAAAGGAAATTAGCTCGAAACCTGAAGCGTCTCTTCAGAACTACGAGAGGACCTCAAGGTGCCGGAGGCCAGACTCCTGAAGCGCACCATGGTGCGAGTCCGGAGCTGGCTGGAGAGCCCGACACGACAAGGGAGAGTAGCAGCAGCAACAAGAACATGAGTGAAGGTTCAGCAAAAGAGAGAGGAGCGATAGAAACTCGTGACTCTCCAGGTACCTTCCCGTCGTCACGAGTGCGTCGTGGAATACCAAGAGAGAATTTTGCTGCAATACTTCCGCCTTTAACCTTTCTTTTCACGTTTTCGTCTGGTTGGCAAGGAGGCTTCGTGTCTCCCTTTGTATCGTCTCCTTTACTCTCTGCTCCTGTCACTCCACCTGAGTCCCCTCTCGCACGTCTTACTCTTGCGCGGTCTGAGAAGGATTGCCCTTACCACTTTCTACCAACTGCTGGAAAGGGTGTTCCGGAGAAGGATATGATTGTTTGTTACTGGCCAACATTGCTGCATCTATCGTTAGACACGCCTTTTCTTCATGGAGTCTTCTCAGGAGGAGACCACGTCAACATTCTCAGATCACGACCATTTCTTGTTTTCATCTCGTCTCTCCTCCGCTGGCATGGAAGTCTGGCAGAGAGTGTACGTTCAGTGCAGCACTACGTCAAAACACCGGGGCTCGAGATTACTCTGCAGAACTCTTTCTCAAGTTCGTCGTCTTCCCGGTATCCCGATGCACCATTTCCGAGTTTTCTAGATTCCTCGACAGCGGGCCCTTACGGGTTTTCTTTCGTGTCTTCGGAGTTGCAAACCTATCCACTTTTGCGCGCTTCTTACGCTGCATTTTCGAGTGTCTCCTTTTTTTTAGCGACTCTCGGGCAAAGTCTCCGTTTCTTTTTCTCTCTCTTTCCTTCTTCGCGGATACTTGGATCCGGGAAACAACTTCGAAATCGAATTCTGTCTTCCAGCCATGGTTCCGCCCCTCTCGTCTACTCTCCTCTTGGCACTGCACATCCTGTGAGCCTGATCCAGTCACAGAAATACTACACGCGTCGGCTGTTAAGACAACGAGGTCGGATTCCTCTTTTGAACTCAAGGCCTTATTTTTACTCCGTAGGAGATGTTGGTGACACAGGCAGAAGAGCAGTCGCCGCGCCTTTGTCGACAAAAGGCACAAGAGAAGACAGGACTGGGAGAAAGCAGGGGGCCTTCACCAATGTGTCGAGCTCTTTCTCGCTGTCATCTCACCAGTCCGCTGGAGGACTTCACTCTCTTTTGGGAATTCCCGAGTTCTGCCGCTGGATAGAGGAGGAAGAAGATGGTTTAGAGAGTCCGGTTCATGGTGTTCGTGGCAGTCCAGTTGCAGAGGAAGAAAACGCACGCATCATGCGCGAAGATGGTACTACGACAGGTGACGCAGCACAGCACAGGGAAGATGGCCGAATCAATCGTGTTCAGGCCAACTCTCGAGTGGGGAGAGGGTACGAGGCCGAAGGAAGCAAGCGGGGTTCTATCGGGGACAACAAGGAGACCAGCGTTTGCACACCTCGTCTGTGGTTGTGGGGCCTGTTGCTGGAAAAGGCTGCACTTTTGATCGGTGGTGGGAAAGGTGAAGAGGGGTTTCATTTGCAAGAAGAGTACTGGAACAGTCGCTCGCATGACGAGCCTCTCTTACCCAGACTGGAAAGGGAAAGAGATGGAGACGATGTGGGAGAGTCAAGTTCTTTCTGGGAATACAAGGGGAAAGTCAGTGAACCCGGACAGAAGAGGGAGAGAGGAAAGCACGGGGAAGTGCTGTCACTGGTTGATGAAGATGTGATGGACCACTGGAATTCCTGCAGCATCTGTAGCAAGGGCCAAACGAATGGCCACAGAGAATGGTATGAGGCAATTTTCCTGAAAGAAGGTAGAGGCTGGGGCGACGCTTGCCGAAGGCACCTGGCACGGGTCGCTTGGCTGCGAAGAGATGGGGGGCGGGAAACAGCTTCTAGCAGAGCCCCAGTCGAGACCAGGGCGAAACGGTGGGATGCAGACTCAGGTGAAGGAGAGGTCGGGGAAGAAGAGGTACCCAGGAGCAGAGGCGGAGCGGTACGAGATCATAAAGACGGAGGAAGGACTTCGGGGAAAGAACGGGCGCTGCGGAGCGATGACAACGAGGAAAGTGTGTCGCTGCATCAGAAGAAGAGTGGCGTGTCAGAGATGCGAAATGTTTTGGTGCCTAGTAACGACGGCGTGGGAGCGCTGGGGTCTAGAGTGAAGACAACACAGTCGGGAGTGCAGACCAAGGTGGTGCGTGGAGGATCCTATGTAGAGACAGAAGGAGGGCTTGCTACGGTCAGTGAACGGGTGAGCGGCAGGGCGGGTGAGCAAAACCGAGGGGCTCAGCGCCGACAAGGTGGAATGAAACTAGAACATCAGAATTCACAGAGGGAAACACAGAAAGAAAGACGGCAGCTTAGTGAACGAGGCACTGGGAAAGAGCAGCCCGCGCGAGCAGAGAGGCAAGGACCAAAGCAGAACACAAGAGACGAGATTGAGTGGGACCTAGCGGAGTGGGTAGGCATTCAGTTGGCGTCGCAGATCGAGGCTCTGGATGAAGGCAGTCAAACGACTATGAATGACTTCGTGCAAATCAAGCTCGGGAGTCCTTGCGGCAAGTCGGTTGCGGTCGGGGCCGCAGCTGAGAAGAATGTGGGAGAGGTTAGTGAAGAGAGAGGAGATAGAAGCGGGACAAGAACAAACACAGATGCGAAGGAGACGACAGTCTCCAATGGGAAAGAACGATTAGCGGGTCACCCAGAGGGAGGCGAAAAGCAGAGAAAGGGAGACGATGGCGGGCTATATGTGCGAGGGAGGTTGGATACGAGTGGCACAACGGGTTTCCTTCCTTCTAATCGCCCGCCCACTTTGAAGAAGGAAGAAGCACAGGGAGGGACCGTAGTCAGTATTGCATCGGTAGGAGGATGGCTTTCCCCTCGTTTTTCCTCCGTTCCTGACAGCACGAAGGACCAGACTCTCGAAACGTCGGGAGAACACAAGAATACACGCGACGACCTTCGACAAAATTCCCGTACACTTCCGAAATGCGCATCACATCTGCGTTCTTCTGTAAAGTTTGGTTCTTCTTCGTGCTTCTTTGCTTCCTCCTTATCAGCGTCTACATTGGATGAACACTCCGCATCTCTTCGTGGAGTTGTTTTTCTGCCAGCGTTCACGTATCCGTTTCCTCATTTTACCTCTCATTTGTCTATTTTTCCCATGTCCTCCTCCCCGCAGTCGGGGGGTTCTGCTGTCTCCACACCTTCTGGCTCTCTCTCCACAGTACTTTCCCTAAGCGCGCATGTTCCCTTTCAAAGGAAAAGCCGCTTGGTGCAAACACTGGGTACAGATGAGAGACCTATTATCTTCGATGAAAGGGACACCCCGGCTTGTACTCCCCCATGGCCTCTCTTAGACAGTCGAGCAGAGAGAAAAAATATCTGTCCTGGCTGTGCAGTCGAAGAAGGAAGGAGGAGGGTCGCTGTCCTGGGTGCCGGAGGTCTGAATGAAGGCAAGGAAGGATGGAAAGCAGAACAACAAGCAACGAGAGAGGAAGGGAACTGGGAGCGAGAAGAGGGCGGTGAAGGTGTAACTCAACAGGAGGAGAGGCAGAGGCGAGTGCGCCCTCGTTTGTCCCCTGTGTTCCAGACTTTTGTGAACAACAATAAAAGGAGCCGGATGAGAGGAGCACGGCTTTCTCCTCAAGTACTAGGTGGCGATCCGCGGTACCCAAACGTACTTCTTTCTGAAGTGTCAGTGGGTCTCGGGTCCGTGGAGGACCCTCCCCTCCTCGTCTTCGTGGCTGTGGAGAACTGGGCTGAAGTTTCGTGTGATAGCGCAGATTTCAGTTTACTTCTTAGACGCCCGTCACATTCAGAGCTTGATCCTTCTCGTGCTGGCGTCTATTCGTCCCCGTCCTTCAGTTCCTCGATGGGGAGCCCAAGTATAGACAAAGACAGAAGCGGAGCGTCCCCAGCTCAGGAACGGCCGCGCTTTCACGATCAGTCCACACAGTCTAAACCCTCTACACAGCCTAAGCGCTCTGCAGCAGAACGGGAAAGCGGCAGCGGAGAAACAAATGGGAACGAAGATTCATGGTCGTCTCTGGCGGGAAAAGGGGGGGAAGCACGGGAACGGGAGACTCCTGTGAAGTCGGTGAGAAAGCATGCGACCGCCGCGTACTGTTTCTATTCTTTGCCGCCGTCTGTGCTTCCCCCGCTCTTCTACCCCGTGAAGCTTTGCTCCTTCCTTCTCCCAGTCTTTTCTTTATCAAGACAGTCCGGAGGTTATCTGGACTCTGTGTGTCCTACTGACTTTTCTTCGCCTCCCTCCGCTTATTCTTTTTCTGGTTCTTCCAACGCCGCGTTCCCTGCTTCTCCGGCAGCTGCGAAAGCACGCGTTGGAGGGACGGTTGATGCTGGGTTAGATCCCGGCCTCCTTTCTTTTCGACGAAGCAACGAACTGCGGGCAAACGGGTGGATCGAAGGAGAGCAGAAGGGATCCACAGAGGCTCTTGCGGAGAATGCTCAAAGGGAGTCAGAAATCATGACCGAGGACGCCAAGGAGCAGGGAGTTCTAGGACAGGGAGAGTTGCCAGGGACTCAATCAGAACGTGAAGAAAGACGAGAGCCGAGAGAGAAACCGAAAGGAAGAATCACAAACCTGACAGCTGATCAGCTGCCTCCACTTTTCTATGCTGTAGTTCTGCCTCACCTGTTGGAGCCGCCTATGAGTGATTTCTTTCAAGATGGCGACTCCGTGGGAAAAGAAACCGACAACCGTAAGGCAGATGGACCAGAGAGGACAGCATTACATGCATTTTCAGGATTAGGTCAAGGGAGAGAGCAAGAAGCAGCAGTGCCTGTCGGAGAAGTGCTGACTCCAAGTATGGAAAAGGTGGTAAAGCTGGACAATAGAAAGAACCTGCCCTTGAAGGAACGAGCGCCTGCTACTGGTGGACCGTCAAGAACCTCTACCCGGATTTCTTCTGACTCTTCTCTTCAGGATCCAGCTTCTACTACGACAGAGCCCTCCCCTGGTCCCGCGGAAAATGCGACGTCGGGGGTAACGCCGGGTGCGTCCTCTGCGGGCTCTGGCCTCTACCAGCTGACTTCCTCCCTGTCGAATTCCCCAGCAATCTGTCGATTCGCTTTTGCTCGGTCCTGGCTTTCTCCTTTTCTTCCCGATGATCCTGCGTCGTCGCCTTTTGCCTCCTTCTTCTTCTCCCTCTTCGTCCCATTAAGAGTTAAGATGCCCCTCACTCCGACACTTGGAAACCCTCTCTTTTTTCCTCTTTCCGACGACAAGACGCGGACTGAAAAGACCAGGAGTTCTGCTGCTGTGTTTCCACCGTCAATCACAGGCTCCCCACCCTCCTTGGGAGCGCCCCACAGTGCATCTTTCTCTCCGTCGCTGCATATGGATAATTTAACCGGTTCCTCTCCGGAGGATACTCCGTCTCTCTTGGCTGCGCCTCCTGTCTTTCTTCTGCTACCGGCACCGCCATCTGCCGCGTACCTGCTTTCATACGACGTGTACGTATACGTAATTCCGCCAGCCCTCAGTGCATCTAATACGGACAGAATGGTACGCGCGGGAGACGATCGCCCTTTGGAGAAAAGGAAAACAGCTAGCTCTTCCTCTCCTTGGCCTTCTCGAAGCAGGAGCGAAGGAATTACGCGTGACTCGTCAGCGTCATCGTTGAGAGCCTTGATGGTGGCTTATGAATCAAATCCTGTATGGGAAATACTCGGTCCAGGTCTTCTATCTGCTTCATCCATTAATTCAAATCGCGAAAGAGAAGATGAAGCAGATGGGATTCTTACAGAGGTCAAAGCTGCAAACATCAAAGTTCATTTGAATTGTATCCCAGCTGGCACAAAACGCCCTTCTTCTGCCGTGCCCCCGCCTCCCCCCCCCCAAGCAAAAGTACCACCACAGCAGAAGAGCCCTCTTTTTCCGTTCTTCGTCAGTTTGTGGAATAGCTGCCTGCAAGACGTTTTCAGCTGGATACTTCTTCCCTTCAGTTGGCTGATAGGACACGAACTTGTTCCGTTGCTTGATAGAGAGAGCGTGGCGGAGGAATATGGCGATTTTTTTTCTCCACGGTTTACGTTCCCTGCTTACAAGACATCCACTGATTCTTCTTCTTCCCGACCCACCCAGCCTCTGTCCTCGGATGCTCCTCCAACGTCTTCTCAACTACCTTCATCTGCGGCTGGCTCCCTTTCTCACTTGGTCCCGTTGCGACAAGGGAAAATAGAGGGAGGACTGGAGGGGATGAACAATGAAGGAATGGCGCGGTCTCGGTGGACTATCATCGAGGTTATGCTTTCGCTCCTCGAAACAACAGAGAAGGAGATTGAAGAGGCGCTAGAAGCACATTCGCTACTTAGCTTTCAGCCTTTGGTGGCGGGAGATTCACTTATAATGGAAGACAGGAGCTCTGATAACCCCAAACGTGGCCACCGTCAAATACCGCCCAGCATTTTTTCATCTGTTCCTCGTGTTTCTCCGTCCGCTGACACCTTCCAGGCTTATCACGCTGAGATGTACGAAGACAAAGCAGCTGGCTCGTCGTTCTTCTCCGTGCCTGGCGAAGGACCGAGCAACCGAGGTGGACACGGCGTTGCCCCGGATGCTCCTTCCTTGCCCACGCCTTCGGAGTCCGGGCATGCGTCTTTAGCTCCCCCCTCTTACTTATCCGCGGATATGTCTTGGACTTTTGTTGTTGAAATTAAGCCCTCTTTCTTAGCGTTTATTCGTTGTCTACTTGTTTCTCATATTCCTCTTTTTGCTGGGTTGGTGTGTGCGCTTCTCGCGTACTTTCTTCTTCTTTCTTTCTTTGCTCAGCTTGTCCTTGAAAAGACGGGTAAAACAGTTGGTTCGTTGGGAAGGAAGAAGAAGGAAAGAGGAAGCGGAAGCAAGACCACTCGGTTGTTTTCCAAGCGGAGAGAGGGAAGCCCGGCACGGCTTGTTCAGCAAGGAGACGAGGCGATAAGATACGTTTTGTCGAAAGCATCGCAGGATCCTAGCAGAAAAGGAGGACAAGTTGAAACCGCGGGAGGACGTTTCTCTCTGGACAGACCAGCCAAAGAGGGTGTGTCCTTTCTTCGTCCTATTTCCCCATCTTCCTCTTCATCTGCTTCAGCTTCTTGCTGTCGCCCTGCTCCAGACTCTGTGGGGTACTGCGGTTCAAGACGCTCTTCGAATACGATCTCGGGTCCAGGCGAGTGCCGCTACTCCCTCCGAAACTCCTCCAGTGTAGGGTGGATCAGAAACAGAATTGCACGTTTTAGAAGGCTTTTGAGACAGGAACCATTTCGTGTACACGGGGAGGTAGAACGACGATCGCCATACCCTTTGCTAGCCTGGGAAGAAGACGCGGGTTGTCTCAAAGTGAGGCAGAATGTAGAAACAGAAGAAGGTTCTGGTGGCATTTCAAGCTCTCCAGATAGCCTAAAGCAGGGACAGCTTTCGTCATGCTGGCTTCCTAATACGCCCACAACGCAGACGTCGCCCGCTACGGTCTCCACGAAGGCGACAGAGACTCATCACTGCGGCACCCCACGATACGCGTTTTCTGACTCGGTCTTGTGGGAGAGGTCATCGGGTATTGACTGCCTCCCGACGTGTTCAAGGCGACGGTATTTTGTTTCAAGCTTTACGTCTGAGTTGGGCGATCGCCGCTTCAATCTCGACAGAGAACAGAGGGGAGAAGGAATTGGAGAGAGGGACGAGCTTTTCTGTATGGGGAAACGACTTCCTTCTTCCGGAGTTCGTTCTCCATCTTCTGTTTCCCACAGTTCCCTGGGCGTAGAGCGATGCACATCGGTATTTAAGGCGCTGCCATCTCTTTTGCTTTCTCTGAAGCATACTGATAAACAGAACAGTTGCCGCTCTCTCTTCTTTCCTCTGTCTCTCTCTTCGGTTTCGCCTTCTGCCCATCTGGTGTTCGGTGTGCTGTTTTTCTGTCTTCTCCGCTGGCTCTACGAGATCTCCCAGGACGATGCCCACCAGCATCCTTGCTTGAATTTTCTTCGCTCGTTGGTCTCTCCTTTGCCTGCATTGTGGGAAAAACGTGCTCTAACCCCGTCATCCGTCCAGCTTTCTTCCGGTATATCCGGCTCGACCCCTGCCAGTGAGGCTTCCCGGCCACCGTCACCCGCTTTCTTCTGGGGGGATCGGCTTCCACCCCTCAGTCTCTTTCCGTTTTTCTGCCTCTTTGTCACTGCCCTGTTTTTTCTACTCATTTGCATGCGTATGTGTTATATGATTATTTGTTTTCTTCAACTCTGCCTCTTCACCCCAACCTATCTTCTCACACTTCTTTGCAAACGCATTAGTCACCATATTCACCAGTCTCTTTTCTCACGTCCATCTTTTCGGAGACTGCTTAGCACCTTGCAGCCGCCTCGACAGTGTCCTTCGTGTTCGAGTGTCTGTCGTTGTGGAAGGTTGTTCATACAAGTATGGACAACAATGGCTTGGTGCTGCTTCCGTACAGCTGTTGATTGGGGTAGCGTTGTTACATTGGCCATATGCCGATGGGTTAGGAGTGTATTCTCTTTCGTATCTGAGAATGCAGTTACAAGAGATATTGTCTCTTCTGTACGTCGATTTTCGAGATTTCTAAAGGAAATTCTTTTCCTAGGCTCTATAGGAAGACGTTCCTCCACTGTGCGAAGGACTGCGAATGCTCCTCCTTCATCCGAGAACGACGCAGAACCCCCGGTAGTTCGACGTGATGAACATGCTGTAGCACAAACATCTTCTTCGCCTCAAGTCAGTCATACTGAGGGATCTTCGCTTTTGCCGTGGTCACGACCAGTCCCCTCTCCTCTTTGGTGCCGCCTTATTTGCGTCCTCGCAAACTCCAGACAGTTATTTTCCTTGATCAAGAAGACAATGCATCAACAGAGACCTTTGATGCGTTGTTGCAGGTCTGCCTGCGTGTGGGTGGGAGTGGCGGGATTTTGTCCGCTGCTAGCTGTCCCCATCCTTCTGTTCCGTACTCTCTTTCTTCTTGTCTTCCGTTTCCCTTTACTTTCTTGGGTTCGTCGACAAAAAGAGATATGCCCCCTGAGGGACACAAGTGAACAACAAAGAGAGAGGGAAAGGTGTGGTATCTGTCACGACGGTTTCTCTTCTTTTCCTGTGACGTTGTCGTCTTCATCGGAAAAACCTGTGAACAACACAGAAGTGTGCAGAGTCGATGTGAAGGTCAGACGAGGAGATGGGGGGGATGATAGAGAACAACTTGGAGCGTGCCGTGTAAGAGGAGAAACAAAGGAAGCAGTCACAGCCAAGAGACACCCAGAAAATGGATTCCAAGAGAATGAAGGAAGAGCCGAATGCGAACACGCAAGAGAGGACATTTGTCCTTCGGAGTGCGTTTTTCCTAGGAGGCCACCAAGTACTCAGGGGCAACATAAATTTCTAGGGGTGCGAAGAGAGTATGCAGAAAAAGATCTTGTCGGAGTGAAAGGCGAGCTCTCGTACCTTCTTCTGTCTCGTTCTTCTACCCCTTCTTCCGACCTCTCCTCGCCAAGAGCGCCCGCTGTCTTAGGTGACCTCCCCGGTCCTTCTTCTCCCTCAAGACACACGCCGGTTGGACGTCCGGCGTGGGGCAACATCGGAGTGCAGGTGCAGCTTCTCCTCATCCTTTTGGCGCAGCAGTTTGCGCTTCTTCTACCCTTGTGTTTCTCTGTTGTTTGGCCTCTAGGCTGTCTTTTCCTCCAAGCGCTGCAGGCATGCGGAGTGGAAAGGGCTAGCTCGCTTTCTCGTGCTGTTGCTTGCACACCAGAAGATGGGGATTTCCGTAGAGCTCTCTTTCCTACTACAGCAACAGAGCTGTTTTTTTCCTCCTCCCGCTTGTCGACATCTTCACCTCCAGTTTCTTCTCGCGCATCAATGTTTTCCTCATTGAGGTGGGATGGTTACGCTGAAATTCAGCCCCTCTTCCTGAGCTTTTTGTCAAGAGGAGGATCCGACGACACCCTAGCACCTGGCAGTGCGACAACAGTTTTCTTCTCTCTGCTTCTCCCGTGCGCTCTTCTAGTAGCCCTCCTTCCGCGGCTTCTTCTCGCGTTCAAGAGTGTGTCTCCGCGTGAAGTCTGTGATACGGACCAAGGTGGTGAGAGGCAGGGAGATCGAGAAACCAACGAGACAGAACCGGGAAGCGATGTTTATCCGCCACCGCCAGGGAGAGAATTGAGTTTGTGGTCTTTTCCAGGGACTCCCGATGGGAGAAGGGAAGGAGAAGCCGTCCAAGAGCGAGGCAAGGAGGGAGACGAGGACGACCAGAGTACGGGAGACTGGCGTCGAGATCCAGCGTGCGTAGTGCAGTCAAAGGACGAGAGCACTGAAGTTAGTGGAGAGAAAGAGAAGGCGACACGGTTCAAGGGGGATCACCAGGAAGTCAGCAACTTGCTCGCAGTACCCGGATGTGCTGGGGATATGAAACTACATAAGAGAAGCGACGAGGCTGACCGTCCTGAAACTGTCTCTGTCCGCGTGCTCCTGGTTCTCGTGCTTTTCGAGGTGAGAGACAACGCAGGCGACGCCAACAGTTCTCCGATAGGGAAACTGATCCTTTCTTGGCATTCGAAACAGTGGCCTAAAGTTCCTTCTCCAGGTATCCGTACAGAGCCTGTGCGCGCATGTGCTTAGACACTTGTAAGCCTGTACACAGTGGGGGTGTCCCCGGGGTTCAGGGTCAGATAGTGTATCCAATTAGCGTCCATTACTCGGCATTGCCTTCCGGTGGCCGATACCTTCCCCTCGTCTCCTCTCTGTCGATAGAAACTTCTTCATACCGGTGACCACGTGGCCTCCTGCCAGGTCTTACTCTGTTTCGTAGAGCTTGTGTAGAGGAGCAGTACCTTTAATGGCTCGCCGAACTTGTATACCTGGAGCAGAACAGCCCAGGATGCCTCGAATTGTGGTCTTTTGCTGGGAGCACAAAATGCCTTTGTTTTTCCAAGCCAGCCGGAGTACAGTAGGCGTTTCTGTTTTTACGCGTGTGCTGCTCTAGGAGAGGCAGGTGCTTTCGACGATCGCTTATGACGGTTCAATGATGCGATATATGTTGACTGAAGTGTCCTGTGTGCGCGCACTCTTGTGTGTACCTTCAAAAAAGGTACACACAGGTGTGACAGATTCGCTGCATCAGGGATAACCAGGCGAGTCCCGTCTAAGACGGTCCGAGCCTTACACTGACGCTCAGTCGTAGTGTATCTTGCTCAACTGGATTCCTATGTCTGGGTCAAGGAGTTTGTGTGTGTGTTCGACCGTAGGCCGTCTTTGTGGTGCTTTTCCCGCTTGTTGGCACGTCATCTCTTTTCCATATCTTGGCCCTTCTAGCAACGCACCTCGGACTTTTAACGACTTTTGTATCGGTCCTCGTCCTGTGGGTCAGTTCCCCTACGCCGCCACAACCTGTCGAAGTAACGACGTAGGGATAGCTTTCAGTGAGGGCCCACGGGCTCTCAGCCTTCGGCCAAAGTTTCTAAAAGAGTCTTTCCACGTTTCTGACGTGCCTCATGCCCGCCCGCCGGCTTTTTGCATGCACTCTTCCTCAGCATCCTCGCGCGGGAGGCAGAGCAGAACGAGCTGTCTCTCCGCTTCGGGGCTTCGCCACCGTATATGGATTTCGCAGATAGGTGGCACCAGTTCTAAGAACCTGTGTACCTCCTGCCTTCTGTTCTACTTGGCAAAAGGTCATGGATGCGGCGGAGATGGAACTTTTGCCGATCCCTGGGTAATGTGTTTTTGATCGAGCGCGAAGAGCGCGCTTCCTTCATCCTTGGCAGTGGGACAGGCACATGAGAGATTTGTCTCGTCCCTGATTTTGCGCTTCAGTTTTTCTCAAGGTTCATACCTTCCGTGTATCATGAAGGCCTGTTCGTTTTTTCCAATTTGGCGGTTTCGTTTCCGGGACCGAGTCTTTTTTAGTTCGCGAGGGTGACGCCGACCAATGCCCATTGATTACGGACTTCAGTGAACTTTGCGAATGTTCATGGTCCCGTTCAGTGTTACAGGAGCAACAGGGTCAATGTGAATTTTCAAAAACTGCCTCAAGGTTTTCGGCAGTGATCTCATCGTGGTGATCGACAGTGCATAGCGCGTGATTGTTTAATGAACAACCCGATCTTCGAGCCGCGTCCCTCGCCTGAATGGACAGTGGCGGCAGCAGCACTGAGCGGTGTTCGAAAGTAAAACCGTACAGACATAAAAAAAAAAGGTAATTGACAGCCCCGCAACTCGTAGTCAAGCGCATCAGTAAGTATCGCGCTCATAATCGTTATAGTAGAGAAATATGCACGAGAATTTACAAAGAATAACACAGGTAAAACTTAGTCCTCTTCCATCAGTCATTAGCATTGGAGAGCGTCTGTTGTACATCAACACTAGGCACTGCTAACTCCGATGAGGAGGTACAGTACATTATACCTGCCCGGTACACGAATGTGTAAACGGCGGCTGTATTGTGACGGTCCAAAGGTAGGAAAATCCTTGTCGGGTGATTTTACTTTCTACCCTACTGTCATTGTATGATGTGCCCAAACCAGTCTACCTAGAATAGAGTGCCTTGCATGTCCTCGCTTAGGGGAAGAGCCGACGGAGCTCAGTACGGCGCTTGAGAAAAACGGCTCGAGCACAGAATAAATCTGTGCAAAATTTGGACAACTAGGTACGAGGCGGTTCCACAGACCGCAGTTTTCTTCGTTGCAAGTGCGGGTCTGTGTGACGCCGAAAGAAGAGAGGAAACTGCGACTCTCCTATTGACAGAACCCATAGCCCGGCAGTCTGTGCACTAACAACACCCTCGCTCCGAAGAGTGGCGCGCCCCCGAGTTTGCCACGAGCCACTGAGCACTGCACGCTGCATTGGATGCGCGTTACATCGCTGTGCCACCTGGAGGAGTCTCACTGTTCGCATCGGCCTATTCTTGGAATGCTAATGCGTTATCTGGGATCATTCCGTATCTCTCCAGTTCGCAACAAATACCGCGAGGTCGCGTAGCTTAGCCTTTCTGATTCGGGAGAGCCATCATAAGCTCTATTTTACACGCTGACGTCCTGCATCTCTCACATGGTGAAGTCGAGGGGAGGTCCTCAGCCAGCCGAGAGACGCATCTCGGAATCTGGTTCTTAGTAAAAAGTACCTTCCTTTCTCACTTCACTTCTGGTCGAAATTAGTACCTTTACTGAGTACTTCTCATAAGCACGATAAAAACGGATTCCTTATCAAAACCTCTGAGGTCGAAATGAAAGTTGATGTACTCCCACTTTGGAACCTCAATACCATCCCCGGCAAATCAAGAGAATACCGACAGTCCGCACGTCACCGGACGTTGAAACAAGACCGACTGAACTCAAGAATCATTCATTCGCCTGTGCACGGCGAAACTCCACAAGAGTTTTAAGGATGCCGTGGCAGTCATCTAAAGTGCGTGCCTAGGGCGCCAAGCAATCACTATGTCCGAATTCAAATCACAATGTCCCCCAGTACCCCCTCCCACCAAAAGTCAGTTTCCTGCTCACAATGCCAATCCTTTTCCAAGATTCATAAAGAATAGATCTTGTCAAGAAAGAAGCCGCACACGCCCGACAAGGACAGACGTTGCTCCTAAAAAGGCCTGAGAAGAACACCAACATAGTTCAACGGCCTCCAGAAGAAACACACGCATTCCTGGAGGTTTCTCTACCTTCTTCAGTACACGGCACTCGTGACTAGGCCCCCCACACGGCCTTCACAGACAAGCGCTGCCCTCCCTTGAAATGTGAACCCTGCAGTTCCCTTTTATTTTACATACCTGTCCGTGTAAGGACACCGAGTAGTT
>NW_027153760.1:0-393 GCF_002600585.1 Cystoisospora suis
AGAGGTATCTAGTGATACCCGAATCGTAGCCGTAGGAGCAAATTTAGGAAGATCGATATTTTTCACCAAAAGGGTAGCGGACCAGCGCGGGTGCCGTTTACCCCGCAACTCGCGCATAGTGGAGCACGAATTTGGCCGATCTCAGCGGCCAGGCCACGTAGAGCAGTAATTCGAGGTGCGGTAGGCATCTTTGAAGATTTTAGGATTGAGTGGAATCCCGCATTTAGGCAGCGAGGCCTTTTTCCGGGAAACCGCAATGAGCGAAACGCTCCACGCACCCACGCGGCCACGCCCAGTAGCAGGGCGGCCACGCAATGTACACACTAGATCAGTAAGGCTCCTAGGGGAGCCTAATAACGTTAATAAGGGCAGAAAGACCGATCCAGAGCCATG
>NW_027153761.1:0-1171 GCF_002600585.1 Cystoisospora suis
AAAACCGAACCTGTTTACAGTTCGTGGAGAGGACTTTGTAGGAAGTCTAGCTCTCGACCGTAGCGATCTGAGAGTACGTGCGACACGCTTACAAGCCGGCGTTCGTCCAAAACCGCACGGGATGAAAAAAGTGTCACGTTTTTATTCTCTCGGCACTAGGACCTTTCCCGTTTCTACACGGCACGTCCTGAACAGCCTTCAGAGAAGAGGATGTTGCTTAGAACGCAAGCTAGCTTAAACACAGTGTCGTAGCTGTCCCCATTTCTCGGGATTTCCTCCGAAAAATACTGCCTTCTGAGAAGCCTTGCTGCAATCTGAGACCACTACAGCACTGCCGTCAACGACTGCCGTCCATCTGGGCCTAACCTCGGATGACAATGCTTTACGGAAGGTGCGTCAGTAAGTGAATGTTGCAGTGGACTTGGAAGATGCGAGATGCCACAGCTGCAATAGAACCTGATATTCTGCCTGGCGACTTCGCGGGCAGTCGCTGGCCGAAGCGTCGGTACGGGCAAAATCTGTTAGCGTCACCAGTTTACAGCCAGTTAGTTCAGGGAGGTTGCTCAGTCCGCCTCAAGGGGGCTTGGCGTGATTCGAGGTTAATCCTCCGAAAAAGATCCCCGAACCACGTCAAGCAGCCCCCTCCGACACGGGGTGACCGGGGCGCAAGGCAACTCCAGGAGGCAGGCGAAGCCCGACGCGGGCCTACAGGGAGAGACGAGACGGGTACTGAAACCGCGAAGGTTGCCCTACGCCCACTGACTGCACCGAGCAGCATGGGTAGCTGTAGAGAGGCAGTGCTCGCTGACTCGCGAGAGCAGCATGAGTAGCCGTAGAGGCAGGCACTAACTCGCCGCACAAGGCGACGTGCGTAGCCACGAGGAAGCGGCGCTTTTCGACCTTTTAGAGTGGCGGGAGCAGCCGGGGCGGGGCACCCACTGACTGGATATTGCAGCGTGGGCAGCCGTGTGGACTGGTACTCACTGACTGCAAAAGGCAGCATGAGTAGCCGCAGAGGGTAGGCCCTCACTGACGGCACAGAGCCGCATGGGGAGCCGCGAATGTGCCACGCCGGTCGCCTCGTGGCGGCGGTGGTCGGAGTACTGAACCGATGATCGGGGCAACACGGGACGTTGCCCAGTTACGTGGGGGAGGAAATATGATATTCTGC
>NW_027153761.1:1373-14496 GCF_002600585.1 Cystoisospora suis
AACTTGCTCTTAACTGGTGACGCTAACAGAACCTCAAGTCCGGCCACGATGAAAGGGCGTGCTCTTGAAGCGACAAGCGGTGGAAGCTTGACTGGCTTTTAGTGTCACGGCCAGCAGTCTCGTGGCATAACGTTGCTATGTCGGAATTTTCTTACAGGGCGGGTACTCTTGAACGGGTAACACTGTCTGCATACTCTTCGGAAATCTCCCCAACAATGGTGGTCGGGGGAAGCGTTGCGCTTCCAGATGAGGTCCAGCCCTCCCTGGTGTGCTGGGTGGACCCCGTCTGCCACTGCGAACGGTTCAGCCATACATGTGGGTGTGAACAGTGCTGGCAACTCCGTGTGAGCGACTCTCCGGTTACCTCGGTTTAGGGTCGCCACCAGCTCAGCAAAGCATAGTCCGGATTTACGGCGGGAACTGGGACCATATCAACGCATGTAGCGGGCGTGTATTACCAGCGGCGCTCAAAATACTTGCGCCAGGACCGGGAAAATTTAGGCTTACGGTTTCCTTTTATAACCGCAGGCTCGTGCTGAGTCCACAGGTAGCAACGGCGATGACAGAATCAAGTGCACAAACCGTCGCGAGAGCTTGGGGCAAGCCGTCCACTGCACCGTGGTACAGAGGATAAATCAGTGAGCCCGTGCGTGGTAATTTCTTCGAGGAGGGAGAATGCACCGTAAGGGCTCGCAGTCAGCAAGAGACAGCCACTCGGACTAGGAGTACGCCTGCACATCAGTAGCGCCGGGCCTTCAGAGTGGACACCTGCTCGAAGGTAAGAACCCAAGCCTTCAGAGTGGGCAGCCTCTCCACTGTGGATAGGCGCGACAGAGCTCCACTAACTTCCACAAGGTAACCTCGTCAGCTCTCCCGTAGCTCCTTCCGCCACTAGGTGAAACAACATTCGGAAGATAGGAGTTCAAGACGGCTCGCGTTGTTCCATCGTACCTTCCGGAAGGTGACCAGTTTGCAGAGCTCCAGGAAAAGGTACGCGACGGCTTCTGGAGTGTTGTCCAGCTAGGGGACCTGGGAAACCGAGGAGCAGGTGATTGGCGAGACACAATGCTAAGCACGTCTGTCGCAGGTGAAGCCGGCTTTGGAGAAAAATGTGACATCAAACCAGAGCTCGTGACCAAGTCAGAACTGCCAACTCCAAGTCTGCGCCGCACGGGTAACTCCGTCTTGTCCTCACTGAAGGAGAAAGCCAGCCGTGTTCCGGACCCCCTTCGCGGGTCCCGAGACGATTCCGACGCTGGACTACGAAAGGCGGAATAGGGAGCTGAGGGCGAGTGTTTTCCTGCATCCTCGCCCGATGAACCGGCACCGGCATCCTGTCCCAAGGGAAACACGGTGCCTTCGCCACGCGATAGGAAACCGTCCGTGCGCCTTTGATGTGACGGTAAGGCAGCAGCCCCGACAGGTGAAGCTCCGTCGTACGACTCAGCGAATAGCCAGGGACTTGCTGCCCCCAAACTGCACACTAGAAAGTAACTTAGGAAGGGCACGGCCCGAAAAGAGTGCGCCATGGTGACGGGAAGCTGAAAGAGGGACCGACAGAGATGAAAAGGAAAACATCCCGTCGGTGAAGCCTTCAAGTAGTTTTTGCTCCACACGTCAGGCGCGCTGTCGTTAGTTTTCGTCGTCCGGCTGTCGGGTCAACACCAAGGTAAAAGGAGGTAACGTAGCGTATGGGAATAACGTAACTTTTGAAAGAAAAAGAAAAGACCGAAGCTGATCTGCGGTTCTCGAGTGGCGAACTGTCCCCTCATGTGACCTCGCTGCCGCGGCTGACAGCGTTGGCGCCCGAGCTAGCGGGTCTTCCAAAAACGCCGGACCGCGCCACAGCAGTTCACTCTTCTCTGCCAGGCTACTGCGGCGCAGACTCATGGGCCGGGTTGCTCTGCTGCGGCCGTGCTACGGACAACTCGGACGGAGAGACCCCGTTCAGCGGATCAGCGTTGCCATCGCCGTCCAGACCGCGCTGGTCGAGTCAAACGATGTTAAAGCCACTCCTGGCTCCTCGCCGGTAAAATTACCAGTGCGCCAAGTCACCCAACTAACCGGTGCTGCCTCAGTGCTGAGAAAAGCCATGGGTTCTTTGAAATGGCATGAGTGGGACAGCCCCTGTTCCACATCAGGATATCCCGCGAAGCTAGTAGGTCACCATTGCGGCGAGTTCTTTCCGTAGAAGGACAGATTAGGTCTCTTTCAGCACTAGGATTTTCCCGTTGTTCGCAGAGTTCCGAACCGTCGGAAGACAGCCAAGAACGTGGGCTGCGCGGGCAAGGCCAGACCGGCCTGTGCCAGCTGAACGGATCCGGGGCCGCACTCGGGTTTCACTGATGGCAGGCGTTATACGAAAGGCTTGCCGCATGGCAACGAGAACCTATTGGCATCAGGTGTGACGAGAAAGCCAACAGGGACCCATGCTCTTCTCGCTGGCGACAGTCCGACTGGCGTTGCTTATGTGCCACAAGCTCACTTGCGGGGGGAGTTCGTCAAGCAGCCAGTCGAAATGTTAAAGGAAGACCATCCCAAAGAAGCGACTACCGGGTGGAGTACCGTCGACAGGGAGTGGGGTGAGACCTTGTGGGTGGGTTAACTCTTCTATGCCCTTCTCAAAAGTACACTGGCACCGCTTACCGCCTCTGAAGGCCTCTCTGCCAAGCTGGCATCGGGGAGCTCACAGGAGCCGCAGACAGCGCAGCAGTCACCGCGCCGATATTCCACGCTTCAGCGTTAACACCAGACAAAACGGGAAACCGCAAGGCAGCAGCCCGGGTCCATGCATGAACACCGTTGGGACAAGGGTTCAGACGGTATCACCATAAATGCATTCTCTAGCCAGGATCTCAGGCTGCACCGGAACGCTTTACGAAAGCTGAGGGGAAAGCAGCAACCGCGATCTCAACGGATGCTTCCCATGGTCCTTGGCAGGAAAAAGTGTACAGGCCATCTGTGACCACTATGGACATCCGGTTCTACGTTCCGAGCTACGGGAAGGCTGCGTCGCCACACCCACCGCCGAGCGGCTGTTACGTCTTTCTCTGCGCTTCTTCTCTTATATGGAAGCGAGCGTGGCCGACAACAGTTCATCTTCCAGCTGACGTCGTACCAGTTCAACAGTTCCGTCGCATGACGGCAGCGGGCAAGGGCCTCGTGGGTGGCATGAACATTCCAAGCATGACAGGGGGCTGGCAGACCGCTTTCTGTCGGACTGCACCGGAGTGAAACCAGCAATGGAATTAGCACCGGAGACAAGGTGAGCTGCAAAACACGATCTGTCGGCACACGGGTGTGATGAACGTAAAATGCCTGTTCGTGGTCCTGACCGAGGTGAAGGACTGCTATGAGGCACAACGGCGTCGGCGCACCGTGCTTTTCTGAGCCTGTCAGGTTGTCCAGCGTGGTTGAGTGGCAGTGGCGCTCGGGCCCTTGGACACGGTTCCGCAGGTCCTTGCGGCGAAGGAAGAGGTCCAGGTGGGAGACAATAGATGGGCTTGTAGACTGGAGAGCCGGACCCGTACCGCGCTACACCTGCGCGGATGGGCGTGGCGGCGCCTGATCGGCCGGAGATGGCGAAGCGGACTGGAGAATCATGGATGTGTACAGTTTGACAATTTGCGACTCCGCGGCACCCGCATCGCGGAGTACCCGGGGAGACCAAGACAGGAAGGGGTGATGGATGGCATGGAGAATGCGGAGGCCTGTTTGGCGTAGACGGGACCAGAGATGCGACAGTGACAGAACAGCAGCTCCTCGGAACTGGAGAAGATGAGAAAGAAGTTGTCGCGGAGCAGGACGAGCCAGTGCAGCGACTCTCCCCCGCCTTACCTGCAGCACAGGGAAGCAGCTTGTATACGCACATCGGATAAAGACCATCAGAGACGGTGACGCCAGTCTGGATAAGACTGGTATCACCAGGGGGAAGCCTGAGTCTCGAAAAGAGTCCCGTGTTTGTGCTCTGGAGGACAGTCCTTGACCGGCATAAGCTCGTCGTGGTGTGAGGCTTATCGGCGCATACGAGACCTAACAAGTTCGGCCAGGTGTTTTCTCCGAGGCAACGCGCGAAGCGATACAGATCGGTGTGTATGTGTCGCAGAATCTAGCCGGCTTGGAGCCCCAGTGTGGAGGTAGCCCTGGCCGGCTTCTCGTCTTCCAAAGAATAAGGGAAGTAGCGCTCGAGCAGAGCAAAGAGGTGTAACTTCTAGTGTGCCTCAAAGTTTCTTCGAGAGACGCCAACGCTGAAAGGTCCAACTGCGCCACGCGAGTCACCGGTGTGCTTCTGGGGCGTCAGCAGTTTGGACACATGGGCACCATTTCCCGTCAACATCAAAAGGCAATGCCGAAGAGTGAATAAACGCGGCCCCCTTGTTAACAGGTGCGATTTCGCCATAGAAACGGGGCCGTGAGGCCCGGGTGCACTTTCTTTCGAACCCCTCCAGTTAAGGTACGTTCGCGTTGCTCCACGACGTACTGGTGGGCTGGCCGTGTGTCAGCAGGTAGCAGGACAAATGGGAACGAGGTGTCAAACGGAATAGCTACTTAGTTTCAGCAGTGGCTACCGAAGCTTACGTATGAGAAACTGGTCAAGGACCAAGGAAAGAAGAAAAAGCGAGGCCGCAATGATCCTGAAAATACACAGACTCATCGCTCGGCCAAGTCATGCTCCGGCGTACTAACAATTGAGCGGGGCACCACAGCATTAGTTGCCAGAGTCGAGCACCTGTTGTCACCGGGTCCGTGGACAGTGTTATGGGCGTACAGGAACCCGAAGGACGAAGTGTGTCCATGCTTGGATCCGTCCCGCGCCGACAGTCACGACTCCCGGTTCCAGATGCCGCGGCAACGGCTATCCCTGAAGCCGTACCCGAGAGCGAAGAGCCCAGTCGTGCTTCTCAGAGCGTCGGAGAGATATGCAGCTACGCTGAGGCAGAGCTGTGCTTCAACCGCGTTACAGGGGTGACTTTTCGCGTAAATGATCCTCGCCTTCCAAGCGTCACCCGCGAGGACAGAGCCTGACAGCAAACACACCGCCCCTCGTTGGAGAGAGCCCTTACTCGCAATCACATACGGACGGACCGCTCCAAGATGGACTGGCGGGCACCCCAGCTTGAGCGCGAGCGACCAATACAAACGTGTCGCTTCGGCTTCGGAAAATGACAGAGTAAGCAGCCAGGCCGCCTTTTCTCTACCCAGGCACGACCAAGTTGCATTGGGCACCCGCGATGCGCCAACTAGGGCTACGCACTACGTACGCTAAGTCTCTGACGAACCCGGGCGATTCACGGGAGGAACCTACAC
The DNA here is from genome assembly GCF_002600585.1 of Cystoisospora suis. Lineage (NCBI taxonomy): Eukaryota > Apicomplexa > Conoidasida > Eucoccidiorida > Sarcocystidae > Cystoisospora > Cystoisospora suis. Next base: position 6,681 of record NW_027153761.1, read on the forward strand.
AGAGGCACGAGGGCTCCAGTGATGACGAGACAAATGGTTCTGATCTTCTTTGGTGTAGAATGCTGCAGATGCACGTAGAAGCACCCGAAACACGGATGCCTCCTCAGACGGTGGAAAAGCAACATTTCAATGAAGAACCTCCGACAGTGACGTCCACGCATTTGTGTGAGTCACTTTTCGGTTTTTTGATGCGACACCCTTGTGAAAAGTCAAGTACTCGAGTCAACTGCCCCCACTGAGACAGAACTCCGGCCTTGCTCGGGACACTACTGAGCAGTCGACCAGGCGATCTAGTGAAGAAAGCTGGAGTCACGTTCCGGGAGCCTCACATCTGGGCGAGAGGAGTCTGCTACAATTTGCCGCCAGGCTTCACAGCTGCTGTTCAGCCGCAGCCCGTCTTCCCCAGCAGAAACCCAAGGGTGTCTGGGTACGGAGACTGTCTGCTTGTCCCAGCGGAGCTACCCCTGACACTCGTTACTGCAAAGATGATTACCAGTCCTTCTGTGGTAAGGGAGACCGACCCGCTAGTCGGTGCCACTGCCCTGACCTCTTACATGCTTCCGGAGGTAGACAAGGGAGTGTACGTCGACGCAAAGGAGGAGTGCAGTCAGCACGGCCACTAGCGTCAAAACGTACGAGCCGATTGCAATGCTCAACGGGGTTGCATACCCTTCTGGAGGATTTTGAGGCGGCACTACTGGGTCATGCGCTGAGGAACTGCCGCAATTGAATTTGGCGGCAACCAGTCCTAGAAGAGGTGCAGATATAGTGACCCTCAGCGCAGGAGGAAGAAAGCGAAAAAATCCGGCATCACCCATCTCATAGTCCTCACTATTAGCAGACAGAGTGAAGCCATTAGTGAGCGGCGTAGGTACTGCTCAGCTGTGGCGGGAAAAGAAAAGAGGTGAAGAAATTCTTTCTAGTGTACGCATCGACGACTGGAACTTGAAACCATGGCACCCAACCGGACAGCTACAACCAGGAGCCAAGGACAAGAAAGAACCCTGGGGCAAGCATTGCTTGATGCTGGTATTGCTACCCCGGTCTGCCAACTCTGAGCTGTTTGATGATTGTAGTCCGTCTGCCGGGTAGGATAACCGCTGCTTCGTTTTTGTTGCAGGGCACCTGTACGACCCTATCGTCGCGGCTGTAGCTGACAAGAACCTAAAAGCGCGCCGGGCCACGGGATGCCGCTGTGCCACTGGTAGAGGCACCCACTTTGCGGCTTGAAAGCGCTATCGAAATCGCCGTCGAGAGTGGGTTACTGAAGTTGGACCCAGTCCGACAAGGGGAGTCCCCAGGAAACATCGGCACGATCTGCTCAAGACGCCGAGGTAGGCGGCTGTTCTCAGGCAGTGAGACTTCGTCGTTGAGCAAGTATAGCCGAGCAAAAGAGTACCAAAAGTAAACCTGTGACTCACTATTGCTAGGTTTGCGGCCTCCCATAACAAGGTCCCGGCAGGCGTGTATGCAGTGGCGTCCCGTTCACCGACGCCCTCTACTTCCAGACGGCTGTCGGAGTCACGAGTAGAAACCGTGTGAGCTTCTCTCTGACAGGATTTCGCTGTCTGCCATATACCAGTTGAAATTGCTAACGAATGTGGAGGTAAACCCAGTCTATCCTAAGGAGAATGAGAGTCGCTGTAGTACAGACGCCCAAACGACTTTAGTGTCCTGCAGCTCAACTGTGTTACCACAGATGTCAGTGAACAGAGAGCGGAGCAAGAAACAAATATGGGCGAAGTTCTCTGCGGTTTCAGTCTGCGGAAGCCAGTGGAGACACCGGGCTGTTTGGCACGTGGGGCGGAGGCCGACGAAGACCGCGAGACATGCGGTTTGTGAGGGGCTGCTTGACAGCCAGTGGAAGTACGCACGCACAAACTAAGAGGGTCTTCCGGGTTCTTTTTTCAACTTGATGCCGAAGTACCGGGAAAGCGGCGGACCTAGAAACCGCAGCGTCCCAGGTGACCATTAGCGCAAACCCCAAAGAATGGTCCTTCTTGCCTCGTGAACGTTCCGAACTCTCATTTGCTGTTTCGCCTGCGTGCAAACAGCAGGCTTCGCAGGCGTAATCGGGTGTGAACTCCCCAGTCCAACACTCCCTCTGCGGTACCCCCCCCTGATCTTTGCAGCTGAACATCTTTTCTCTCCGCGTGTGTTGCGGTACGGGTACTGAGCACAACATGGCGCTTCGTCTCGTCTCAGTAGTATGTACTAGGGGGCCCGCAGGTGCTGCCACAGTTAAGGGGCGCGCCCTGCGCTGAGGTGTGTCCCGGATCTTCAGATTCAGTCGGTACTTGTTCTTCTTCTGTCTGTGGCGAGAGAGCAGGGCCACGCGGCTGGGACCCCCCTGCTTCGTTGTACTGGGAGAGGGCGTTCTCCGGATCTGGCGACTAGCTTGCATCGGACTTGTCACAGCTTCGTCCAAAGCGGAAGGGGCGGAAGAGGCGCCATGAGAGAACATGTCGTAGAAGTTTTCGATGGCAGCCAGGTGAAGGATAGTAGCCGCCTTCGTAGCGGTAGCTTTTTCGCACTGGACAAGCAGACACACATCAAGTCCCAGAAGCAAGACGAGGTCGCGCAACAATGCCTGCTAATCTAGATTACAGTTCCCACGGAACTGTGTTTCAGAGTGTCAGCATCTATAAGATTAACACCGTTGGACGTCCTGCCGGAATAGAAGAATTCCTCGCCTGTGTCGGCAGGCGAAAAGCGGCAGTGTCACCTCGGGCCTTTCCATTCTGAACCGGTCGCGCCGGAGTTGTCTCTCAGGTGGAGCCGCTCAGCAAGATGAAGCGGGTCACATTTCCTTAATCGGATTCTGTCCGTCTTCTCCTCTCGTTCTGGCGACGAGTTCTCGATGAGGGCCCCCGTTACCCCTGCCTTTCTTCACGAGCAGCCGGGAAACTCAGCGTTCAGTATCAAGATGTGGGCAGGCATTCCTTGAGCTTCATGGTTACAGTTACAGCCACGCCGCAATGTATCGCGCGTGGTGGTGTGGGGGTCCCTTTATTGTCCCCTTTTTTGACACGGTCTTCACGCTCTGTTTCGAGGTGTACGTGTCAACCTTTTGGCTAAAAGGCATTTTCACCACCAAAGGAGTTGCGAAGATTCCCAATGTCATCAGACAAAACTGGGTAGCCCCTGCGAATGCTCTCGGATCCTTTTGGCTCCCAGTCGTTTACTGCGCGTCATTCGCGATTCTCGCGCTGCACGTTTCCCGGATGATCATTGCAGCAAAGCACGTGAGCAAGGGCATGCGTTTGGAAAGCGGCAATCCAGCTATACACCTTCCCATAAAGGGAAGCACAGACCTTCCCCTGCCGAGTCCGCGCGCTGGGGAACTGACTGTCGCTTTGTCACCTTAGAACGTCAGCTGTGAGAAGAGTCGGCGCGGCTTTCATGTTCCAACCGAACGGTTGTGTTACACACTGTCGCGCGCAGCCCCTGTGGTGACGCACTATCACGTGGCCTTCAGCTCAACACAGCTAGCACCTAGGCATTCCCGAGTGGGTGTATGCATTGCAGTGCGACACGCAATGGTCGATACAGGGGGTGTCAGGCTGCTCACCACCACCCAGTGGCGAGCTCGCCAACAGACTGGCCTCGTGCTTAGGTTGTCGTCCGGGTGGTGTGCTTAGGCTCGAAACCCGTTTCACCCTGGCATCATGCACTTCATTTTCGGATTCTCTATTCTTGCTATCTTGGCGTTTGCCGGAGTCTGTAAGTCCAGTGGGGGACGGCCCATGCAAAGCCTGGTCTCAGAGCCCCTCCTCAGAGTTGAGAGGATACTCCGGTTCCGTACCGAGGGAGGCCACCGAGCTCTCGAACTCGTCCTCGCAAAGAATTAACCCGCCGCTGGCAGCCGAAATACGCCTACGTCGGCGACCCGGACCTGAATAGCACGCTGATGCTGTACCTCTGCTGTTCGATGAGGCTTAGCAGACACGCACAGTGCGCCGCGGTGAACATTCATGTGATGGACTGCAGCTGGAATGCTGGCAATAGACTCAATCAACCTGTTCAACATTTTCAAAACGTCAGTCCGATGTACGCCTCTAGCTGGCGCTGTGAATCAAGCTTGCGTCGCGGCCCGACAGTTTGTCATGAACAACCGCACCCATGGAATGATTCTCTTCGTCGTAACGTATGTCACCCTGCTCTAGGCCTGCCCCTGCCAGCCGTATGCCTACCCAGCGAAGCGCAAAGAAGTCGCCGTGCCACGACTTCATGGCAGCGGTAAAGTGCCCAGATCTGTCATTGGAGAAAAACGCTGCACGTACCCATGGTTGTTGGTTTGCTTTGGAACCAGGCGCCGGACGGAGCCACCGTCATCCGCAGACTGCACGCGGTGATACTGAGAGGCAGACTCTGCACTGCTTTTTGGCTTAAACGCTCGCTGATCACCTAGGACGGATGCATGCTGTTACGTTTTAAGACGACCTCAGAAGTCCCGCCGACGAACGATTACGGGTGCTGTCTGTTCCCATCGAGTCACGGGGCCAGAGGCTCCGGAGTTTCTGTCGATGGGGCGAGACGGCGAGAACTTCCAGTTTGTGTCGCTGCGCTGCAGAATTCTTATGGCATCCTTCGCCATCTTCGGTGAACTCGTCATTATCTGGTCTTGTCTCGGAACTTGCGGTAAGTCGTGACTGTTGCTCATGTTGGCCCTTCAGCTTACTGACGGCACCCGGATTAGAAGGGACAAACGTTTTCTCCCCCTGTCAGTCGGCCTTCCACTTTTCCCCAAGAATACAGCAAAGCAGAGCCTGTCCCCTAAACTACGCAGCCGGTGTATTCCTAGCAACACGTGTACACCACTTGCGGAGGTTACGTCCTCTCTGTACTCGGAGTCCCGCGCAATGCCCTCCTCTGCAAGAATAAGACGACGCCCGCGCCGCCGGGTTACCCTTGCAGTCTGGCTGAAGAAGGCCGTCCCTCCCCTTAGTCAAACCTACCCCGAACAGTAGCACCTCGTGCCGTCGGGCATCTCTGTTGCTGTTCGGACAGCACCATTGATGGGAAGTAACCCTTGTATCAATGACAACTACCGCGTTGTCGTTCTGCACACGGGCGCAGCTTTCTCTTATACCAGTCGTCACTGTGCGCATTTTACTACCTGTTCGTTGTGGTTTCAGTTTTTGGCCCACATCTACTCGCTTGCGACTCCGTGGCCGTGGCAGGGTGCGGTCCATGTGGTCCATGCGGGCCAACGGTCTGCGCGGTCGGGACCGGATGCGCCCCCGCTTGCTCTCCGACAGCGATAGCGTGTGTCCCGGGCGGTCCTGCTGGGTGCACCGTAGAAAATGGCCCTTGTTGCAGTTCTCCTGCACCAGTCGTTATAAACGCAGCAGTACCGGTTCCCACGTGCCATCCGAGCGGGCCAAACATTGGTCCAGTAGGGGGGGGCTCGGCAAGTGCGGTGGCTCCCGCAAGCAAAACGGCCACCCACACCAGCCACTCCAATCCTTTTCACGCCTCTGCCCCGCTCGACTCCGAAACCCAGCAGAAGCTTGCCGTCGAAAACCCTGTTGCGAACACCTGTCAGATCTCCATAAACACAGGTACACCTTGCTCTATAGGAGCGAGCGGGGTACTCGTTTTCGTTACCCTCGACGCGTAGCTATCAGTCTGGTGTCAAGTGGAACCAGAAGCCGCTTCGCGTGGTGAACAAATGCGATGCCGGTTCCGCCTACACGCTAGAACCTTGAACGTTTCGTTCACGCAACCTCCTTACTCACCCGTGAGGATGGTTGCTCGGCCGCGAGAAAAACGAGCCTTTCGCTTTAGTATACACACAGATGTTTGCATCTAGTCCTGTGGCAGTGATCAGACCAAGCTCTTTTTGCCATAGCCTTCAGATACATGTGCGCTATTTGCACGAATTTTTCCTTCGGGCACAGGTCCACAGGACAAGGGCAAGCAGAAGAGACCCCGGCGGGGTCACCTGGTGATGAACGACACGTCAACTAGCAGTAGCAGCGACGGGGACAGCGAAAGCCATATGCCCTTTGGCCGATTGAAGCCAGGAGGCGGCCATCCAAGGCACTGCAACGGACGGCGCCCGGGAGCCCGAGACCGCTGTGGTCCCCCCCCCCAGCCACGTGGTACTTCTCCATACCGGAGAGCCCCGCCACCCCATCTGGCGCACCGTTGCAGGTCCTCTCCTTCAGCCACACCGAGTCCCCGCTGCAGGCACCGGTCCAACAATTCGCGTTTCCGGAGGCCTCCGCCGCTCGCCCGCGGGACGGGTGGGTCGAGATCGCCAGCTCCCTGCGATAGAGGCCTTCACACCAGATCCCGCCGTGGCCGGCCTCACACTTGTCACTCACCCGGTCCGCCTCCAAGGAGCAGACGCCCCATCTCTGCCGGCTCGCAGTATCGGCCGCATCAGCACCGCCACAACTGCGCCGGCTCTCCTCCTTTCCGTGGTGGGGGGCGAGGACCACGGCCCCGTCCTGAAGGACAGCAGCGGCCCTACCCACGAAGTTCTTCCCCCTGGGCCACAAGGCGGCGGCCACCATCGTGCGGGGCACGACCCTTGCACGCAGCTTTCCCGCATTACACGTATGCCCCGGGATACAGCCCAGAAAAGTCCGCTGGTTGTGCCGTCCCCCCTCCCCCCTTTGCAGCGTGCTTACCTCCTCGACACCTGACCTATACGCCGCTTCCGGCCTCGCCTGTGCCTCAGCCGTATCGCGTTTCTGCACAAGGACCTCCTCGACCAAGTCTCTCACCACCAGGGCTTACGCTGAACGGTAAGCCTGGTTTCTCAGTTGGACTGAACGGCGAGCCCCTTGACTTGCCGCTGCCCGCCGGCCCTCGAAGGAACACTTTCTTAGCTGTTGTGTGACGAGAGGCTTTTCTCCTCATTTTCTGTGGGCTACGAGGGGGCAGGAGCCGCCAGAGGAGCACAAATGGGACAGCCGACCTTCTTTCATTGAAGAGCGCGATGTGAGGCATTACCGTTTCCCTTTCCCCTGGAAATGACCCTCGGGAAGTCTGGCGTGCGTGGTCTGTCGCTAACGTCTAAGAAGCACCTCAGGTTGTGCCATTTGATGAAGCATGCTTCTCAGCAGTACGAGGGGAGGCTCGCGGACAACGTAAATGTGGCTTGGACTCGTATGCGCCTATGGACTTGGCTTTGCTAGATCAGACAGCGGTCTTCCCTGCTGGAATCAGCAGTCCGAAGGACACTGCGTCAATTCTCGTGAAACAATGACACATCGCAGCCAGTCACAATACCAGCCCCTTCCGCGGAGCGTCATGGCTCTACACGCAGGCGCGTAAAGCCATGACGCGTTCGCAAGCCNNAGCCGAGTGAAGCGACAGTTCCGTTGCTCCCACGCACGGGCGTGCGCCGACCAGGGAAGAACAACCTATGCTTTGACTTCACGAAGCCTGCATGTGTTCGTACGCGCATTGCGAGTCAATTCAAATTACTAGAGCCTGACGCCAACACTGCAGGCCAAAGGTGTCATTGTTGAGATTGGGGCAGCCCGGCAACTCTTGTCGAGCACGTTGCGCGCCCAATAAATGTGCGGTGTAATGGCCTGCTGTCCACGGAGGCTGCTTATTCCCGAATAACACGCCGGGGCACGTCGTACGAGATTATCTGAAATGGGCGTTCCACGGGTTGCCCATCTGCAGCTGTTTCTGAGAATGGCTTTTTTTGGGTTCACGAGATAGCTTTGGGAACTAACCCTTGGATCCGTAGGTGTCTGCAGCATTTCGACTTCGCGGAGGATTTGACGGGCGGTGCAGCACTGTCTTGCGCCGAAGAAGAAACGCACTCAACCCTAGCACGCCCCGGGCA
>NW_027153761.1:14727-15078 GCF_002600585.1 Cystoisospora suis
AACGACGTGCGACCGTGATATACACAGGAGCCCACAGACTTGGGTCGTACAGGATTTAAGAGCTGAACTTCAAACAGCGCACTTCACCCCCGGCCATGCGAGGGTAAACGGTGAAGTGTCTGCCTGAAATACCGGCTGCCCGTTGCTGTCCGGCTAATCAACAACGTAGAGACTGGTACGATTCTGTCCCATAAGAATCTGCTCGAAAAAGGGCTTGGGCCAGAAAGCCTCATCTCCACAGCCTTGGCCCCGCGCTCCAGTCGGCTTTCTCGACGTACTGTCCCTGTAAGACTTTATATTCTCTGTTCTTCAAAACCGCTCAGTCCTCCCTGGACCGCGCGGGGCCTGCAC
>NW_027153762.1:0-178 GCF_002600585.1 Cystoisospora suis
GATGGAGAGTCTGCGTGCCCGCAGGTAAGGCACGTCGAGAAGTGTTGCTCCATTTCCATGATCATGTTCTCGCAGGGCACCCAGGAGTGTCGAGAACAAGAATCGCCATTCGGAGCCTATTCTGGTGGCCCGACATGGACGAGGACATCGAGAAGTTCGTGAAATCGTGTACGGCCTG
>NW_027153762.1:631-845 GCF_002600585.1 Cystoisospora suis
CACTCCAGTACGAAGCAAGCTCCGTTCGAATTGCTCTATGGTTTCGTCCCACCCCTAAGCCGATCTGCAGGCAGCTCGACATTCCGACGGCGAGCGGAGCCGGACTTTTCCCGTTACAAGCGGAGATCAAGCTCCAGCAGGCAAAACGAGAACTGGAGCTCGCCCAAGCATACCAGAAGAAATAAGCGGACGCCAGGAGACGTCCAGCGTCTTT
>NW_027153763.1:0-270 GCF_002600585.1 Cystoisospora suis
GGTCAGCCGAGTGAAATCTCCACGGGCAACCACTAGGTGAGTCATCCTGGCCAGTAGAGCGTCCAAGTAAGCACTCCGCAGCGTCTCTTCATCCCATACTGCGTTGGGTATGTTTAGCTTCTCACACATCTTCCTTTGCAGGTTTCGTAGCTTAAGTAGATATCCTCTCATCTGTGCCGGACTGACCCACATGGCCTTCAGATCGTCCAGCTTCCTTTTGTAGTAGCCAAGGGGGTAGCCTTCATAGGTGGGGTGTTGCAGTATCAAATG
>NW_027153764.1:0-14812 GCF_002600585.1 Cystoisospora suis
GAGCAAATACACCATGAAGAACAGAAACACAGCAGAGAAGTCGACGGGGAGAGCGTAGGAGTTGATAGACAAAGAAGTGAACCTCCTGTCTCTGAAGGCGTAGATGGGAAAGGGGCTAAGGCTCATTCATCTGCTCCTTCGTATGATGCGAGGCTTGGACATAGTGAAGACAACAAGGCGGAAGGCGAAGATAATAACCAGAGAGGTAGAATTGCAGAGATGGGCAAGAAGGAAGGAAAGGGCATGCATGTCGGCGATCAAGACGATGCTACTTCTCTCCTTACAGCTCCTGAACCGTCCTCTTCGGCAAATACCCGAGACAAGCACTCAGCATCCGCAGGGGAAGGAGGAGGTAGACGTCTATGGGTAGATATCCCCTATGGTGATGTTCATGCGGCGGGCTACACAGATATGGAAGGGGGCTCTATTCGGGATGGAGATGGAGGTCTCTCTTCTTCTTTTTCCTCTCAGCACACAACAACGCGAGGAGGGAGAGGCGATCATCCCCATCACCACCACTCATCAAGACAGCGGGGGGGGCGTGGCGGAAATGTGAGCGGTGGAGAAGACGGAGGTGATCTTAGTAGTATTAGTGCTGTTCGCCAGGCTTCATCGGTCGGAGAAAGGAAGGGATCAGGCTCAGCTGTTGAGATGAGGAAAGCTGTTTCTGTTCTTTCGGTCGCGTCGTCCCTGGCAACGGAAGGTCTGTTCCATACGAATGACCGTCATCGAAAGAGAGCGACTGGCGAAGTAGGAGAAAGTCTAGGAGGGGGGGGGGTCGAAGATCATCCGCAGACCGGACAGGCAGAAGGAGGGGCATTTCTAGATGCAGAAGAACAAGGAGAAATCCATAGGGTGCTTGTTGCTGAGGAAGACGTGAGGGCACTCGTCGATTCCTACGCGGAAAGCGATGATAGGAGAGATGTGAAGGGAGTGATTGAATCGACTCTCAATGAGGCTTTCGGAGATGAAGGAAAGGATGGCGGGAAAGGTCGAAAGGGAAGAAACGCCAATCAAATGCAACTAGCTAGGAGGATCGGAGCAGGAGCTGGACGACTTCTTCCACGCCGTAGACGATGGTAAGAGAACGTTTCATGTGTAGCAGTAGAGGGGGGACAAGAGACAGCGACATTTGGATGAGGTGTACCTGCACACTTATTGGTTGGGGGCCTGGAGGTACTCGAATAGACCCACACATGTACCAACTTGAGACAGGAGTTGTTGGAGTGTCTGAATGAGTTTCTATAGCCTAGGTACGCGGTACATATAGAAGGCCTGTCTCTGCGGGGAGGTACAGAAGGAAAAAGAACGGAAGGCGCTGCTGATCGCTGGCCGGGGGTCGAGAAGGGGATAACGAACGGTTTTTCCATCTCTAATGAAGCCCGCGTTCGTTGCACAGAACAAATCGCACAGAGGGGAGTAGGATCAGGCTAGTCTTGCAAAAGGAAGACGATACAAGAAAAGCCGTCCTCTTTTGTATATGGAGTGTGTACTGGAGCTGTACATACAGTGCCTGTGTATAGAGCCTAGTACACCAGCCTCCTATAGGTGCGGCGCCGCGTTTCTTATTCGTCCGCTTTCTTCAGGTCAGACTGGGGAAGAGAAGTGTCCGTCCTCATTCAGATCAACTTTCTCAATCTCTTTCGCAATCCTATGAGCACCCTCGTTCAACTTGGACTCAATATCTTCCTCGGCGTTATGTTTGGTATGTTAATTTTTCCTCATCTGTTCTTCTTGTCAGTCGCGCGTCAACAGAATTCACATGGTAGTAATTACAGAGTTCTTCTACGCAGAATGCCTAAGCTCCCTCAGCGCGGCAGTACGCACCTATGCATGTGGCTCTTTGTATAGGGGTGGGGGGTTCTGGTTCGGTGTCATTTGTGCGTAAGAGAATCTGCCTATTCATTTGTCCGAGTAGAGACTTCTGTAAATTGGCTATATCTTTTAGGCATGTCTACAGAATACTCTCAATATCTGTTAGCTTCTTACAAAGAACTCAAGGCTGTCTCTGCAGTTCATGTCTACACATGCACCCCCTGTACGTGTATCTGTGGGCTCACTGTTTCTCCCCTGGACTACCGGAGAGTAAAGTAGAAACAGATATGTGTGAGGAATGGTTGTAGAGTGTCGATGCCTTAGGGACTGTCTTTTTTTTTCTCTTCGTCACGGCGTCATTCCGACAGTCTAGTGGTGCCTCGGAGTCCCTTTTCCCCGACCTTCTATCTACTCCTGCATGCACACCTATGTATGCTTCCATGTGTATAGACTCAGGACGTGTAGTAGCATACAGCCCACTGTTACCATATTCCAAGCCAGTCGCCACGTATAGTCTGCTGTCTGTCTTCTCTCTGCCTCTTCTGCTAGATAACAACATACACATATTTACGAGTGTCTCGCCGATCTCGCTTCCATTGCATAGAAAACCCAGATACTGATCGTAAGAATGGGCTACTCTTTCAGTCAACCTTCAGCATCTTGGTTAACACACCTAGCACGTCTCCATACCCCCATTATGCCCATACACATTCGATTCTATCCTATCTATCTATCTATCTGTACGACGTCGGCTTTTGTAGACGTGCATCCCTGTTGTCTACGGGGATGTTGTCTGGTAGATGTACCTTCAAGTCTCTCATGTACGCACACATGTGTATGGACTGCCATACATAGACTGTAATGCTTAGTAAAGGCCTTTTTTGACACTTTCTTTCTCTTTGTTTTGTGTGTCTCTTCATCTATTTATTTCCCCTTGCAGGGATCATTTTCTTTAATGTTCAGAAACGCGATGAAACCTTCGAAACGGCGAGAAACACATTTGGGTGTCTCTTCTTTCTTGCCGCTCAGTTTGTCTTTGGGCCTCTCGATTGTCTCGTTCTCTTCTCTGAAGATCGAGAGCTCTTCAATAGGTACGGGAGGGATGGCTTGGAAGCCGGTGTGCTTCTCCTCTCTTTTTGAAAAACCTAGGTGCCTTCCTGTCTTCTGGGACAATATACAGACAGGGATAGGCTGCTACGGTGGTTGAAGAAGGGAATAGTAAGAAAATGGAGAAGAAAACGCCTAGGTATAGAGAACGTGACTCCATCTATCGACCTTCCATCTATCTGTTAACCATTTTAGTCTATCTATCTATCCATCTATCCATGAATCTCTTGTTACCTGTTTGAGTAAGTATCCATACTCAATGTGACACAGACAAGAAGCCCCGAAGGGAGGTTCCTTTCCTCTGAAAGGACTAAGATATGATCTTTTATCTGTCTACGAATGTATTCTTTTTTCGTCGTCGTCGTCGTCTTCAGCGACTGTATCATTATCGCTCTCCTTCACTGCATGCGTTGAAAAACCACTGATGTATAGATACAGTGACACAGGCAACGATGGTCTGACGGAGTTAGATAACGATGTTGGGAGACACATAAGGAGAACCGAACGTGACTTGCTTCGCTTTCTCTTCTTTTTCTCCGCAAACTCATCACAGAGACACAGCTAATGGAAATTACTCTCCTTCCGCCTACTTCGTCGCCAAGTCTCTCGCCAATCTGCCTTTTCAGCATATACCGATCACATGCTATGCGATTATCTCCTTTTTCATGTGTGGTAAGGAAAGAACAGAAAGACGGAGTCCTGCAGGTCTTGCAGGATCTCTTTGTCTGGCCGATGAGAAGGCTGTCTGAAAGAATGTAACAGTGTATAGATGTGCTTTGTATCTATCTATGTATTCACTGGGAGATATATGTGGTGGTATCTACACGTGGAGCACATAATTTGCATTTGATCGAGTATACACATGTATATACACAAGTAGATTGTTACACCTGTACTCTATATCGACGGGGTCTTTGCTTGGCTTTCTCTCTGTCCACATACACACGCATGAATATGAAATTGTTTTAGTCCCTGGCAAGGGTTATGCATTGAAGAGCTGTATCGATTTCATCTTCATACATCTTTAGGACTCCACTGAATGTGAAAGATGCCTGCGTTTACTCGCCCAGAGCCTCAGAAACACTTGGAGAGAATAAGGGTGTACGCGTACGGATAAGGAGTGGACAAACTATAGAAGAGCATGAGGGTAACTGTTCTCTCTGAATGCATGTATGCGTGCGCCTTTTCGGTCCTTTCTGAAGGCAGGTAACCGCAGTAGACCGTAAGGCAAGGTGCTGTATGTACGCAGACAGATAGATAGATGCCTCTCATCCGAAGCCTTGGACGTGCCTTATTCCTAAGCTCTCACAAAAGACGGTCAGATTGACTGTTCTCGTACTTGCCTTTTGTCTAACAGTCTCTCTGCTTTGCCGAGCCTATGTAAAACATGAATGAAAGAAAGGACAATCGTCGAACTGTGCCTCATCGTCCTAAGGATCGATGGGGGTGCTCTCCTTTGACAAAAGGAAGGGTCGTTGTGATATGCTAGCTTCCTCTTGCCTCTTCTTTCCTTGTGTGTAGGTCTATATTTGGATGTAGCGAAGTTTTTTATCTTTCTCGCTATCGGCCAGCTCACCATCTTTGCTTCTACGTCCTTCCTGTTCTGCGTCTCCGCGGGATGTAAGTCGTTTCCCATTACTCTCTCCTCATATAGTTCACACACCAACAGGAGTGAGCGTCACCACCTGTCTCGCTGGAACTTATTAGTCGCATAGACTGGATCCCTTCTCACGTTACATATATTTTCATCTGTAGGCAAGCATAACATAACATATCTCGCCTAAGAGACTCCTTTGACTCTTACTAACATGCGGCAGTGGTGTGTCAGTCGATGTTATCTACGGACAGCCACAGCTAGCTGGCGGAGACCTGCGCGAGTTCACATATACACGTACAGTGTTCAGATGTAAAATCGCTAAGTTAAGTTCACACCTGTCATTCTGACCTTCTCTTCCTCTCCCTGTCGCCCTTCTGTGCTGGAAGTACTAACGAATGAAGAGAAGTCTTACATCCGTGTCTGACGTGAGGCTTAGCGTTCTTCGTTTTATGTTGATCTCCATCAGCTCCACGTATAGCTGTGGCTCAAGCAATTGCTCCTATGGTTCTCCTCGTCTTTCTCCTTGTCGGAGGATTCTATTCAAGATCCGAAGATATACCCGTAAGTCAACTCCCTTTGTATCTGTGCTCGACCACTGCTCTCCTCACCTTCTTCTGAAACACAAAGTAGGCATGCATGCACCACCACCAGGCATGCAACACGAGAATACAAGGATTACCACGACTTCTAGTCAGTCTGCTGTTACTCCAATAGGATTCTTTACATGATTTCCTGGCATTCCGTATGACTGCCGAGCCACTGGTTAGATACTTCGTTGTATGGGGGAGGAGTTCGACTGGGATCGGACGCATCGTGCGGGGGGTGGGCGGAGAGAGAAGAAAGGCCGTGGAGGCGGTTGCCCGACATAGAAAGGTTGATACCCTTCCCAACAAGTGTGATCGTTTACATTTCCTCTGTCTCCCTATCTATATCTATATCTATCTCAATTCATGTCCAGAATAGGTTGAACCGTCCGGCAGCCGTGCATATCTAGACATCTTCTGTTTCCTTCTCATATATCTGTTGGCTCTTGGCTTTTTCATCTGCTTTGTTTGTTGTGCGTGCGTCTCCTTGTTTTTCCCTCTGCAGGCGGTAATACGATGGGTGAAGTATATCTCGCCTATCTACTATTCTTACGCATCTTTAGCTTTGAATCAGTTTGATCCTAGTGGTACCTGGGGAGATACGTCCAATAAAACTCTACTTACCACCTATGGAGGCCTGACTGAGACAGAGATGGGATTCTCCATAGGAATGCTCACTCTATTAGGTTGCGTACTACGTTTTCTCTCTTTTCTCTTCCTCAAGTATACAAATAGACGTATTGGTCTAGAAGCTTGAAGAAGAGGACAAGAAGAAGAAGAAAGGGTTGGAACTTAATAAGCCAGAGAAGGAAGCGTCTCATTTCAACGTGAAAAGAAACCAGATATTATCCTGTCTCTGCTAAGAAATCGTGAAAGGCCTCCATTCACAACGGGTCGTCTTCCTTACACTCACCGGAAAGCCAGTATGAGCGTGTGTATATATCTATTTATCTGTCCATATGTAAGGATGCATGTAGCTAGGTGCGCCAAATTGTCAGGTCCTGGTGTATCTTCGTCTAGCAGTCTCTATCTATGTAGATGTACGAGGACAGGGAGTGCTTCTTGAGCTGTTGCTTCTCTTGGGGTGAACAAGAGGGAGATGCTTGGAAATGGCGATCATTTAGAATCTTTTCGACGCGCTGTCATCTTAGGTCCTCTTATATGTGTATATACGATTAAAGATAGAAAAGCACAAGTGTGAGAAACGTCCGTTTGTTCTTTTCTTCACCTCCTTTCCCGCTCTCTCTTTTTTTCCATGTATTGTCGACGCTGCAGCCCTATTCGCAGCAAAGCACATGACTCGGCTTAGGGGGATAGAAGGTGTCGTTCAGTTAGGTACAGATTTGAGATAGAAGAGTTGCAGGGGTGGTGGAGTATCGGGGAGAGTAAGAGATCACTCACTGCGGTCTGAAGCAGTTTGCGAGCTAGTAAAGAGAAACAGAAGACAGCGCATCTTCTCTGCGCCTCGAAGATAGTATGAAACAGGCGAGGTGTTGTAGCTGCAAAGGGCTCGGGGCAATCGATTGATATGAGAGGGAGGTTGGAAGTGAAGCAGGTGGGTGTATGCGCAGTGTATGTACACTTGCTGCTGGCGATTTTGTACTGCACCACAGATATATCGCCATTTGATCTTGATGGGGAAAGGATCCTCGTACTTCTGTTTCATTTCCCTCCATCAAGAAAGGGGGTGAGGAAGAATCAGAAGACAAGGGGCCAACGCGTTTTGTTTCTACCACCTAGTACTGGATGTATTCTCTCTGTTTCATCGCATAGATACTTAGTCTACTCCGCTGCCAGTGACTTTTTTCTAGAGACGACAGATTAGAGAGGTTGTACCATATGTATGTATCCCTAACGCCGGCACACAGCGAGACACCGGTCGTCTTTTCTTCCTTTTTTTCTCATTTTTAAGAAAGGAGCAAATCGCAAAAGCGGAGGTGGTTCCCTTTTGTGGCAGGAAGAACCCAGGAAGACCGGAGACCGGCATTTTCGTTACCTCTGTGCGTACGCAGACGGCTTTTCCTTCTCGAGGGGATCGGATGCACCCTCCCGTCTGTCTTCGCATAAGCGAGACAAAAGATTTCTTGAGCGTGTGATCACTTAACAGTTCTATTGTTTTGATGCTGTGTTGATCGCACCCTTCTTAGCATTGTATTCGTTATAGAGATTTGAAGGAAGACTATTTGTTTTTCATATGCTGTCTATGTCAGTCGGGGAGCCTCCTAATCAGAGGAGCGGGAGAGGAGAAACCAGGGAGGACAAGGCAATGGTGTAGTACTGTGGTGAGCCGATCCCCAGCTTCATCGTCGGCTTCGTGAAGAAGCGGGGCAATCCTGGAGAAACAGACGTTAGCTGTCGCTAATGGATTTAAAGAAAGGAGGGAAACGAAACACTAGCTATTGGTAAGATCTAGTATCTAGGGGGAGACAGGCATTTTCCAATTGTTAGGAGAAGAACGAAAGACAAAGAGCACAAGAAGAGGAGAGACTTGTGCGCAAAACGTGCATTTGCTGCGCTGGCGTAATGATGTCTCACTGTGAGTGTAGAGAAAAACCCTTCAAGAAAAAAAGAGACGACTGACGGACTCTCCTCTTTCCACCAGCTAACGGTGAGATGGTATCACATCTCTCAACACGTTAAGGGAAATAGCGAGGCCCAGCTTGAGAAGTAAACCGAAATCCTGGATTTAATTCCCTAGCTGGTCTGCGACACTGGCGTGTCTACAACGGATGTGTCGAGTTACTCAAGCCTTGAACGAACCTCAGCCCCGGCAACGCTTTCTGCGAGGAGTGTTAAACAGGCACCAACTGACCACTCAGTCGGTCGACGTTTGTCCTCGAAGACTCACGTGGGGATGACGGGTCTCTCTTCACCTTGTCGAGGGTAGTTTTGATAATGAGGGTAGTACGCCAGAAGGTGAGAAAGATTTCCACTTAGATGGCTCGTCGCATACTGTAACACATACTGGCCTGTCAGGAAGGCACGGCTTCGTCTCCCGGCCTCTCTTCTCCTGTATGAGCATCTTCTTGACGAATTATCTATCGTTCTACAGAACAACAACCCCTGTAACCCTTTTCATAACAATGACTGAAGTGCCTTCTTTCTTCGATAAACGATGCCCTAGTTTCAGTTTTTGTGGTGTCTCTCTCGACACATGTCGATTCCCGTCCCTCTCATTCCTGGGTTCAACTTCGCGTCGCTCTCGCAGTCGCGTGTTAGCTCACTGCTCACCGGGCATCGGCACGGTCATTCACGCTGGAAGAGCTTCTCCGGATGAATGAAGCATAGTCATAAGATTACCAGGTACCTAAGTTGGATTGTTTCCCAGGTTGAGTCTCCTTTCTTCAGCAATCATTTCTTTTCATTTCTTGTCTGTTAACAGACCCTCTTTCTCGCCCCAGTCGCTGTCGCTCAATTCAAACGCTCGCGCGTCGCAACACTACTGAAAGAGCTTCTCTTTGGAAATAAAGATCTCTTGTGTTATTGTCGAGTGGAATACAGCATACTTCGTGGTATGGATCTTTTTCCAATTGCACTCGAGATCTTGCGCCTTTATTGATGATACGTTGTTGTCTGAGAGACAGGTTTCAGTGTGTCAAGACGGAGACCTACTTTTCGTCCCTGGCGGCCACGGCTTCTTTTCGCTGTTGCACGAGTCCCCAGTGCAACGCGATCCTGCCTTGTTTAGAAAGTTCTTTTTTGAAATACTTAGACAGGAGATGTGTCCTCTCCTTTTTGCACTTTACGCCTCGTTCACGACGTAGATCCAGCACCGAAGCTGCCAGACTCACTGCGCAACTCAGAAGCATTACAAGACTCTCTCCGTCGTGTGTGTCGATGCTCGGATACTTCCCCCTTTGAACCAGAATACCCTGCTCCCTTGGAGGAAAATCATTGAAGAATGCTTCTTTAATCACCCTAGGTTCTTTGCAACTTAAAGAGGGGGTCAAAACAACACAAGCTTTCTGATGTGCCGTTCCTCTTTCCTCCTCCTCTGCCGGTGTGCTATGTGTTCCATCTCACGGCGCGTTCAGTGCGAACACATGGCATATCATTAGCATTCGCGGTGGTGAAAATGACTCGGTGAGAAACCTAAACCAGCGGGGGCTTATCCTGGAACTCCTTGGCATGTATCACAGAAGAAACGGACAGCTCTCTCTAGGCAGGTAGGTGTGCGGCGTAGCAGGGGTGTGTACTTGGGAATGACCCCATATATATATATAGCTGCAATGTTTGACGAAGTGCGTGTACACATATACTCCAGGTAAGGGAATACCGGTAAGCCGGCCACTGAGAAGCTGTTTTGCATACACTGGTACACGTGCGTTTCACTGATTTTCTATGGAGAACGAGAAAGGCGGCTAGTTCCTTCAAAATCATTAGGCCCGAGAAATGATTGTCTGGAGAGCATGCGTGAGACGAGCTTTGGCAAACACATTAGTCTGCACGCACGTGCTCTCTAGGGTGTACGGACACCCGCAGTGTGCATTCACTAGCTCGTCTGCGGCGTGCGTACACCGTCCAATCTGTTGAGACAAATTCAACAAGGTGAACACACACGCTTGTGTGTCTAACATTCGCTCCTCTCGAAGGACGTTCGTATACACCTTGGGCTGTTATCCACCAGCTCACAGGAGTTGTAGTATGTACGCCGCGCGGTGTACCTTCCCTAGCTCCCCAGAGGTGTACGTACACCTTGGAGTGTATATTCACCAGCTCGCCCGGGGTGCGATGCTCCTTTCCAGTCGGTACGTCCTCTTTTTCCCAGAGTGTACACACATGTCCCACTTGATGAAAACCAACGTTACGAAGTCTACACACACACATTGAGTATACACACATTCCAGGGCGTCCACTTTCTTTCACCCTCTCCGTTGTAAGCACAGTCCGGACTCACCTAGGTGCACGAAATACGTTTCAGGGTAGGGGCACGCTCCGATCCTGCACACCATCGAGTGTAGACAATTCATGGGCCCTTCCGTCTTTCTCTTCCTTTTTTCTCGCTTATCTTCGTTGCGCCTTTCCTCGGCATAGACCATGGCATCGCCTATGGCTCGCCAGCCACCTGTCCCTGCTACTAGCAAGGGTCTGCTGCTTTCCGCCTCTTCCTCGTCTCCACCAAACGAGCCAGGTGACTCTACGCGAAAAGACGGAGGTGTGCCGGAGACGCCTACGAAGAAGAAGAGCAAGATCCATCACATGGGGAGAGGAGAGCTTCTAAATGAGAAACTGCAACATGTAACTACACCACGGGAACCTATTCAGGATGAGGGTTTTTTCTCTGGAGATGTGGGAGAAAGGCGCGAAGTCGAGCAGCCCCGACTATCTCCACAACAACTTCATGCTTCGGTCTGTAAGAAGCCTATTACTCTGATCGCAAGAAATTTTTCTTATGCTGTCCGTTTGAAAGTCCCTTGTATACCAAGGGACTGTTGCTGTCGGGGGGGAAGTCGGCGTGGAATGAATGTGAAGGAGACGACGAAGGGAAGGCGAGCTAGTTCCTTGGGCTCACATCCGACGACTCCTAGTCAACGCAGTCCAGGTGGACAGGAGAAGAGATACGACTGCCTCCCCAGCGAAAACCATCACAAGGGAGACCCCCAGGGTGAACTAGGAGAGCTGCAACAACCCTCCTTGGATGGCATCGGTCTTCTTGATAGAGATGGGAAAGGAGAGAATAAGGAGACGGAGGAGAGTCGGAAAGCTTCAACAACGAAAAAGGGAGAGAAGAAAGAAGGACACTTAGAAGATCTTGAAGCTGGTAGAAACAGAAGCCATTATGGTGGCGAGAGTGATGTAGAGACATCTCAGAGACAAGGCAATGGAAAAGAGGAAGGATATGAACGTGACTCCGACGAAGATAGAGGAAAGGAAGGAGGACAGTTGCTAGGAGGAGGTCTAAGTTCTAATGAAGGTGGACAGTTTGATACAAAGGAAAGGGCGAGAGTCCACGAAACTTCAGGAGGAGAAGGACAAGTCAAAGCGATTTTGAGTGATATTGATTTATATGCAAAACCGGGGGAGATGCTTGTTATCATGGGCCCTAGTGGCTCAGGCAAGACGACGTTGCTTAATGCCTTAGCAGGTAAATACAAGTTGACTAGAAGACTGCTACTTCATATGTAAACAGTACAGGCCGCGCGAAGTTCTCATCGAAAAGGTATGAAGAAGAAAATGAAAAGAAGGAAGGCAGAAGATAGACAGGTGAACGGAGCATAGTTAACGAACGGGGGGGGGGCCGGCAAGGAAGATTGAGAAGCAGATCAGACTGGGAAGGAGCTTTCTTTTCAGAAGGGACGAAGCGTGGCGAAGACGCACTGTTTGCGTACAGTGTTGTATAGCTGTACTTAACATGTTTTGAGATTTAAGTGTGTGTCTGTATCTTCTGCAGAGAGAGACAAGTACGTCTCATTCATACAGATGTCTAGTTTTATCTGTATGTGTAGAGTATGGCCATACATGAGTGAGACGAGTTGCACTGGATATCCATCTGTCATTTATCAGTTACGTCTCTTTCTGTCTTTTCATCGTACTTCTCTTTCATGACTTTTCGTCTCAAGAACCGGAACTCTACCTACACGTGGTGTCCATCTACATACATGCCTGTATATAGCAGATGTAGAGAAGGTGTTTTCTGTGTGCCCAAGTGGATGTTTGGATGTCTGTGAAGAGAAGGCTCCTGATAAAAGACTATCAGCCGACTTGTTTGGGCGGGTAGCTACGAATCCCTTCGTTGATATGTTCTGAAGGACAAAGTAGTAGGGCAGTTTGATGACGGCTGAATGAATGGATTTTTAAAACAAGAGTAATGAATACGTATCTAATACGTTTCTGTCTGTCTTTCTTTGTTGCTAGGCAGGTCACTTCCCTCGTCTCGAGTTGTGCAGAATGGAGATATACTCTATCTAGGCTTACCCCCCGGAGAAACTCTCTCAAACATCTCAACTTACGTCATGCAAGTCAGTCAGCCAGGTTTGATCTTCTTCTCGTCTCGACGGCATAGATGCGCTCGTCATCATCAGCGTCATTAGATAACTGCCTAGACTGTCTTCCCTCACTGCTCACATCTCTCTCTACAGGCCTGTTTCATGCTGTACGTGCATGCCAAAGTTCATACTACCCTCTTGCTTCCTTACTTTTCAACCACGGGCTCAGACCCCTCCAGCTCGTTCGTAGAGTGTATGTACCTGTATGCATGGCCAGGTATGCTGTTGCGTGTCGCTACGAGTGTGCATCGTTTGTATTCCATTTATACTTAAAGTGTACACGCGAGCGCAGAAGCACTCGGCAAGATTGGGGAGGAGAATACGCTCTGTTCTGTCACGTGTTTTCGGGTGACTTTTTATCCACTCTGCCCATTCACGCAAAAGACTGCACACCCTTGCTATCTCCATATGTATATACATATATATATCTGGATATGTATACATAGGTATCTGGATGTGTACGTATTCGTACATAGATATATGCGTCTGTATATATGCGTAAGTCTGGATATGTATACATACGTATATGGAGATAGAGACAAATGTATAGATTGCTGTATACAGATTACTGTATAGGTCTATTCTCGCAGGGAGGCTGGCTGACAGGGTTCCTTTGTCATCAAGGCAGTAATCGATCTTCTTCCTGTTCTTCTGCCTGAACGAGAGAGAAGACATACACGTATGTTGGCATAAGCGGCTCACCAACATGTGTAGATGTATGGTCCATGATCGGAGTGTATGCAGTCCACTGGATCAGTCATCAATACGGACTGCGTAGAGAGAGGACCTCGGCTTATTCGTTTCAAAGAGGTGCTCTGACGATGATAACCCTTCAGATCATCATCTTCTTCTTCTTTCTTTCTGTTTTCCTTTTTCTTGACAGAAAGACAAAGTCCCCGAACTCTTGACTGTTCATGAGTATATAACATTTTTCTCGAAGCTCAAGATGAAAGATTCTACGGATGAGGTATGACTTCAACTTCTACCTTTCCTTCTTTCTCCACATGGGTGCCAACTTTCTTCGATGCGACGACCTTTCTGTTGTTCTCATGGTGCAGTTCCATTCTGCCCTATGTGCTCGCTTTTACATTCTTCTTTCCTTCCTTTCTTACTTCCCTCAATGATGAGCTTCGTCTTTCTTTTCTCTTGTAAGCGAGAACGAGATTACGAGGTCGGTGAGTCTTGCTGATGTGACACAAGGAGGTTGCCCTTAGTCTACGTAGAGATGGTCTTCACTTCAGTTGGATAGCCTTTTTGCGATTCTTGCTTTGTCTCTTCTTTCTCCTCCTGCCGCCTCAGTATGTCGAGGAAGGGTTCTGCAAAACATGTATGGATACATACTCGTATATCTTTCTGTGTGTCGATGTTGACGTACCTCTATTGAGGTGCAGGAATAGAGATATGCGTGCATAAGGAGGTAGCTTTGGATTTCTTGGGGGCGGGTATTCAGAAATAGTCTATAGGAAGGTCTGCACTGGGAGAAGTAGGTGGCTGTAAGAATGTAGAGAAGATTACTAGAGAATGGACGTTGTTTGTCTACATACATGACACACCCGTCTCACCTCTGGTCTCAGGGGTGTAGTCAGGATCCTTCACATATACATATATATTTGGATTAAGTTTTCTGGCTATGTAGCTGATAAACCTCCATATGACTAGCATCACTTCAACGAGTCTATTTCCAGACATAGGATACATTCGTAGATATACATGGCGATACCCCCACGTATATAGCTACCGTGTTCCTCTGTTGTCTATCATTAAGTAGGTGGAGCACATATCTTCCGTCAGCCCTTCTTCTGTTTCATTAGTAGCCACCTGTCGACATTTACGCATAATTGTATGATTGGGGCTTATAGGAGAGAGCGGCTAGAGTGGAGGTTGTTTTGAAGGAGCTAGGCTTGTGGAGAAGCCGTCATACAAGAGTTGGAGGGAGTGCTCAAAAAGGTCTAAGTGGGGGAGAGATCAAACGCCTTGCCCTTGCTGTAGAGCTTCTCCATGATCCTTCTCTCATCTTTCTTGGTAAGCGGCTTTCTCCATGCTGTATGGAGGAGCTCCAGTCTCCTTCTTTGCTTCGGGTGTCCTTTCCAGACCACGACGTGTGTGTCTACGTAGGAGAGACTCGTGTATCGGGTGTTGTCTAGCCTTCTTGGTTTGTAGCTAGGGTAACTGTTACGCTCTCTGCAGATGTCGCTGTTTGAGTTCCGCTGCACTACTCCAGATAGAGAACAAGTGCGGCACGGGGAGAAAAAAGAAGTTGTCTCCGCATCATCCAAACTACCAAAGGGTAGATTCACCTCTTTCTATACATGTATCAGTTCGTATGTATCACTGCCCACCTATAGGATCGTCTGTCTCCTTGGCGTGTACCTGGAGCACATCCCTACTCTGTCCCCAGTGCGAGAAAGTCCCTGTCTCATTTTCCTTGTAGATCTCCTTCCTTCAGGATACGTCCACCGAGGTAGTTGCCGCACATGACTTTCTTCACTCTTCACATCTTCGTTTTCTTGATTACACCTACCTCTTTCTTGTTGCTAGAAGTCTTTTGAAGAAAGCGATTCCTTCTCCTTCTGTGTTATTCTTCCCTAGTCTAGTATATGTCCTACATCTACAGACATACATCTATATGTATATATACATGTGAAAGTATACGTTTCCAAATATCAAGCGATCGTGTCGAACTCGGTAGGGTTGTGCGTCCCTATGTGTGTATAGATGAGCCG
>NW_027153765.1:0-562 GCF_002600585.1 Cystoisospora suis
GACATCCCGTGGAGCGGGGAAGTCCGCAATGGGGGCTGTCTTTGAGGGGTCCGGCCTCACCCCTTTCGCCGAGACTAAGAAGCCCAGGTAGCGTGTCTCTCTCTTGCAGAGACTGCTCTTCTGTGGCTTTAGCTGCAGGTTTGCTTCCTGGACCTTCAGGAAGAACGTCTCCAAATGGCGTAGATGTTCAGTGAACGTATCGCTGAAGATTACTACGTCATCCAAGTATGCTATTGCGCACACCCACTTCATTCCACCCAACAATTTGTCCACCATTCGTTGCTGGGTGGCAGGTGCCGCGGCGGCTCCGAATGGCATCCGAGTCCACTCGTACTGTCCGTCTGGTGTAATGAAGGCCAAGTATTTCCGGCTAGCCGGTTCGACTTCTATTTGCCAGTAGGCATTCGGGAAGTCGAAAACGGAGAAAAACGCCTTCCCTTGCAGGGCATCCAGCGCCTGCTGTATTCGAGGTAAGGGATAGGCCGGGACTCTGGTGACCTTGTTTAAAGGTCGGTAGTCTATACAGAGACGATCCTTCCCTCCCGGCTTGGGAGCCAGCACT
>NW_027153765.1:632-933 GCF_002600585.1 Cystoisospora suis
TCGTTGACTAGTTTGGCTATTCTACGCCTCTTGTCCGCACTGACAGCCCTGTAGCTGCAGTGTATTGGCAAAACGCCGTCCTGAAGTTCAACCTTGAACGTTGCAAGGTTGGTCTTAGCTAAGGGCCTATCGCCCGCGTTCCATATCGTTTCGTAGCGCGTGCACAGTCGCTTCAATTGACAGACGCTGGTGGCTGTCAAGCCTTGCGCTCGTTCGCACATGGCGATTACTTCACTGTAAGTCCGGGGTGACTCACGAAGCGTTTGTTCTTTAGTGGCAACGGCACAACACGCACTCGCCA
>NW_027153765.1:1272-1721 GCF_002600585.1 Cystoisospora suis
ACCAATACATCCAGTCGCACCCGGCTGGACCCTACCTGCAGTTGCATTGCACAGGTACCAAGAATAGTCATGTCCTGGCATGACGCATTCTGCAGGCCCGTCCCGCGCGGTACCGCCGCAACGTAGCCTGGCAACGTCCGCGGCGGGAACTGCACACTGCTGAGTAGAGTGCTCGCGCTTCCCGGATCCAAGAGAGCCTGGAACCGCACTCCCCGGAACACCAACGGGACAAGGAGGTTACACCCTGGGACATAGCGCAGCACTAGCCCTGCGCAAACAGCGTGACTCTCCATTGTGTGGGGTCGCGGTGACACAAGCGCCACCGGCGACATTTGTAGGCTACTTACCTCCTGTGACGACGTGGCCTCCGCGTCTTGCGTGAAGGCTCGCTTGTCGAGATCCTCGTCCACAACTCCTGGGAATAGCAGGTCCCGCTCGGCATCCTCCAA
>NW_027153766.1:0-615 GCF_002600585.1 Cystoisospora suis
GACAAGGAGGTTACACCCTGGGACATAGCACAGCACTAGCCCTGCGCAAACAGCTTGACTCCTCATTGTGTGGGGTCGCGGCGACACAAGTGCAACCGACGACGTATGTAGTTTACTTACCTCTTCTGACGACGTGGCCTCCGCGTCTTGCGTGAAGGCTCGATTGTCGGGCTCTTCGTCCACAACTCTTGGGAATAGCAGGTCCCGCTCGGCATCTTTCAACGCGGCAAAGCTGCTGGTGGCCTCGTGAAGGGACTTGTCAGACTGCACCCCAGGCACCATCGCGGCAGTGATGGACTGGTGAGAGCCCAGTCCTGGGATCGAAGGACCCGGCCCATGGCTCCAGATAACGCCCGTTGTGTCGGGGCACGCAAAGTACGAGTGCCCTTACTGCAGGCGCTCCTGCAATGGAAACGTAGTCCAGGATCTCCTGACTGCCTCCGATCAGGGCGACGCTTAGTTGCAACTCCCGGCTTGCTGAAATTGCTCCTCCTAGTGAGCTGAGCCAGCGCATTGACGAGCTGTTGTTGGAGCCGCTGGCTCTCTGTCGCCGCTCGCTTCGCCTGCGGTACTGGTAAGCCTTTCTCTTGAAGTCTTCGCGGCTGCTTTACTCGT
>NW_027153767.1:0-352 GCF_002600585.1 Cystoisospora suis
AGGTCCCGCTCGGCATCCTCCGACGCGTCAAAGCTGCTGCTTGCCTCGTGAAGGGACTTGTCAGGCTGCACCCCAGGCACAATCGCGGCAGCGCTGGACTTGTGAGAGCCCTTCTGCTTACCTGGGATTGAAGGACCCGGCCCATGGCTCTACATAATGCCCGTCGTGTCGGGGCACGCAAAGTACGAGTGCTTTTGTTGGAGACACTTTTGGCAACCGCCGCGCTTGCGAGCATCCGCTGCCACGTAGTCTTGCCACCACTGGCATCCCACAAGGTTGTGGTCGGCGCTCCTGCAATGGAAACATAGTCCAGGATCTACTGACTGCCGCCGATCAGAGCGACGCTTAGTTG
>NW_027153767.1:822-985 GCF_002600585.1 Cystoisospora suis
ATATGACTGCTAGTGCAGCCTAATGCAAGAGAAGAAGGGACGCGTACGCTAACTGGAAGAAGCAAGAACGTCAAACGCGGACAAGAGAGGAATAGAGGAGTGTCAGTGAAGAAGAACTAAGAGAGTGAGAGGAGAATGCCTACAGGAAGACAAGAGTTCCCAA
>NW_027153768.1:0-436 GCF_002600585.1 Cystoisospora suis
CAGAGAGCCAGCGGCTCCAACAACAGCTCGTCAATGCGCTGGCTCAGCTCACTAGGAGGAGCAATTTCAGCAAGCCGGGAGTTGCAACTAAGCGTCGCTCTGATCGGAGGCAGTCAGGAGATCCTGGACTATGTTTTCATTGCAGGAGCGCCGACCACAACCTTGTGGGATGCCAGTGGTGGCAAGACTACGTAGCAGCGGATGCTCGCAAGCGCGGCAGTTGCCCAAAGTGTCTCCAACAAGGGCACTCGTACTTTGCGTGCCCCGACACAACGGGCGTTATGTGGAGCCATGGGCCGGGTCCTTCAATCCCAGGTAAGCAGAAGGGCTCTCACCACTCCATCGCTGCCGCGATTGTGCCAGGGGTAGAGCCTGACAAGTCCCTTCACGAGGCCAGCAGCAGCTTTGCCGTATTGGAGGATGCCGAGCGGGACCT
>NW_027153769.1:0-1937 GCF_002600585.1 Cystoisospora suis
AAGTGACCAAGGCCACCGCGAGCGCCACGGACTATGGGAGACAATCAGCCCACACCCAGCCGTGACATCACCCCTTCGGGACGCCGAAGCCGCCTTCGCGTAGTCTCGGGACACCAAGAATCATTACAGTGCGTCGGCTACTCTGCTTTCAGTGCCCGGTATGTGCTGCACCTCATAGCCATATCCCTGCAGGTAATCAAACCACCGTGATATGCGATCGTTGTCTTGGTGCGTTTTCGAAAAGTGAGCGAGTGGTGATCTGTTCTTATAATGAATGGTGCAGCTCGCAAATATGAATGCAACTGCTTGACTGCCCACACAACTGCCAACAGCTCCTTGTCGCGGATCGGATACTTACGCTCGTGACTAGCAAGCGCCCGCGAAAGAAATGCAATTGGTTTCCCCCGTCCCTCGTGATCCTGAGGTAACACCGCTCCTACGGCACCGTCCGACGCATCGGTGTAGAGCACAAACACTTTCTCAAAGTCAGGTAATGCTAATACAGGCGGACTACATAGCAACTTCCGTAGCTTGTCTACAGCATGTTGCTCACGTTCCCTCCATTCCAATGGCACATCCTTCCGTAGAAGAAGGGTCAGAGGCAATGCAATGGATGAGAACTGAGGCACGGACATTCTATAGTATGACGCCAGACCGTAGAAGCGCTTCACTTCCTGTTTGTCTAATAGTGGAGTCGTTCAGCTGCCTAACGCTTCTATTTTCTTCGGATCCGGGGCTAAACCATCAGCGGACAGCACGAACCCAAGGAAGAGCACAGATTTGCGGTAAAATTCGCATTTGCCTTTATTTGCATATAGTTTATACGCCCTCAGTCGCTCCAGAACCTCTCGTAAATGTCTCTCGTGATCCTCTGCGGATTCACTGAAACTAATATATCGTTCAAGTACACTACTACGGTCCTGTCGAGCAGATCTCCCAACACTTCGTGCATCACAGATTGAAAGACACTGGNNAAGGGCATAACGTTCCATTCGTACAAGCCGAACCTGGTACTGAACGCCGTCTTCGGTTTGTCTTCTTCTTGAATGCCAATCTGATGATAGCCAGAGCAGAGGTCAATCTTCGAAAACACCTTCGCGCCTGCCAGCACGTCCCGTAAGTCATCCAGACAAGGGGTCGGATACCTGTTCTTTACAGTAATTTTGTTGAGACCGCGGTAGTCGATGCACATCCTCCAGCTCCCGTCCCTCTTTTTAACTAGTAACACAGGCGCAGCGAGTGGGGACTCGGATGGTCTAATGTGTCCCTTGCGGAGGTATTCCTCTATCAATCTTCGTACCTTCCGTTGTTCCTTCGGGTTCATTCGCCGTAGCGGAAAGTGCGGCGCCGGTTCCCCCGGTACCAGTCTGATACCCAATCGAGTTTTGTAGTGGGCTGGAAGTCCAGGTGGGAGTTCTTCCGGAAAGATGTCAGCACATTCGTCTAGCAACGCGTGCTCCGCCGAGGACGGGGATGGATCGGCTTGCGCCTTTGCCTCATCAATGAGCGCTGCGCGTACGTGGTCGCCCTCATCCAAATCCTTTGCAAATTGACACGCGTCAACGACCGCACACACAGTATCGCCTCTGCGGCCGTTGGTTTTACCTACGACGGCCGGCGGCTCTGCTGAAGTCTTTGAGCACTCTACTGCCATTTGGTGCACGTTTGAAGCTTCTGGCTCACAATTTCCCCTCACGACCCCAGAAATAAAACGTTCTGATTCCCTTTTTGAAGATAAAGGCGTGGTCCGCCGTAACAGAGGGATGCGTTCCAGTGCTTCGGCCAGGGTAGTCCGTGGATCATATCGTAGCAAATATTCGAAGAACTGCCTTCGCTCGGCAAGGCTGCAGCAACTGCCGGTCAGGACGGCCTCCACCAAGCTTGTATAGCTTACGTTGTTGTCGGTATGGCCCTTGGCGAACTTCATGACAAGGTTT
>NW_027153770.1:0-448 GCF_002600585.1 Cystoisospora suis
GAGTCACAACGCAGCCGTTACACTTCCCCCGCGCCTAAGCTGCTGTGTCCCCGCCAGCAGTCGTGCGTTGCAGCAGCTCGAGATCCTCCGGTGTGAGCACGCTGCTGAGCGTCTCGTAGTTCTCCCATGTCTCTCCGAGGCTCGTGTCTCGCCACTTGACCAGAAACTGCCGTTCGGTCGTCCCACTGCGTTTCTTTCGTTGGCGTGACGATAGAATCGTCTCAACCGCGTACGGGTGGACGTCGGCGGTCTTTGTCCGGGTCACGCGGGAGTGTTCCGCTGCTGAAGGCACGCTGTTGAGACCCTGCTTACTCTCCCCCAACAGACGTGGATAACGTTCCGAAACTTTACACTTTCGAAGAAACCCAATGTTTATAGTGCGATGTAGTCGCATCCAGGGGGGAAAATCCACAGTATACGCTAGGTCACTAACACGCTTTATTATGGG
>NW_027153770.1:547-1115 GCF_002600585.1 Cystoisospora suis
GCAGGACCTCGCCACGGTGCATGCGGTCGTAATTCCTCTTCTGACCCGCCTGAGCTTTAAGCAGATTCGTTTTTGCTGCTGCCAATCTTCTTGCCGCCTCTTCTAAAACATCACTGCCGTTGCTTTCGTTGGCTTCGGGCAATTCTGGGAAATCATCCGGAGGTGTCACGTATACCAAGGAGAAAGGGTTGCACCCCGTCGATTCATGCACAGCGCTGTTATACGCGAACTCCGCTATGGGTAAATAAGCTGCCCAGTCTTCCGATTCGCCGCCCACATACCCTCGCAACATTTGGGTTAGGGTTCGGATAGTTCTCTCAGTCTGCCCATCCGTTTGAGGATGCGCGGACGTAGAGAGTAGCCGTCTGATTCCTAACCGTTCACAAAACGAACTCCAAAACGCACCCACAAACCTGGGGTCCCTATCAGACACTATCGATTTGGGAAACCCATGTAGGCACCATACGCGATGTAGAAATAATGAGGCGAACTGTCCTGCTGTCACCGATGAATGCAGTGGAATGAAGTGGGCCATTTTCGAGAGCCTATCCACCACAACACATATGGA
>NW_027153770.1:1170-1642 GCF_002600585.1 Cystoisospora suis
TGCCACGGCTTTTCTGGTATGTATAAGGGCTGCAGCAACCCCGGTAGCCTGGTACATCTAGGCTTATTTTTCTGACACTGAATGCAAGAAGTAACATATTCATGCACGTCTTGATTCAGGTTGTGCCACGTAAATTTCCGACGGATAGACTTCACTGTTTTCTTCACCCCTGGATGCCCTGCAGCTGTTGAGTCATGAAACAATCGTATAATGTAACTTCTCAGAGTTGCCGGAACATACACTCGCAAGACACCCCGTCTGTTACACAAAATAAGACCCCTGTGCAAGCTGAAGTTTTTCACCCGCGAGCCGCTTGTTAGTCTTGCGAGTACTGCTTTACTAAAAACGTCTCGGTCGTATGCTTTCATGAGTTTCTCCCTGACCGGTGGAGCGGATATCACATGCTCTACAGCGGCTATCTCTACAGTGTTATCTTGGTCCTGGTGGACCTGTGGTATGCGTGATAGTGCGT
>NW_027153770.1:1816-1954 GCF_002600585.1 Cystoisospora suis
AACAGCTCCTTGTCGCGGATCGGATACTTACGCTCGTGACTAGCAAGCGCCCGCGAAAGAAATGCAATTGGTTTCTCCCGTCCTTCGTGATCCTGAGATAACACCGCTCCCACGGCACCGTCCGACGCATCGGTGTAG
>NW_027153770.1:1965-2188 GCF_002600585.1 Cystoisospora suis
TTCCGTAGCTTGTCTACCGCGTGTTGCTCACGTCCCCCCCATTCGAATGGCACATCCTTCCGTAGAAGAAGGGTCAGAGGCAGTGCAATGGATGCGAACTGAGGCACGAACATTCTATAGTATGACGCCAGACCATAGAAGCGCTTCACTTCCTGTTTGTCTAATAAGGGAGTCTTCCAGTTGACTAATGCTTCTATTTTCTTCGGATCCGGGGCTAAACCAT
>NW_027153770.1:2428-3299 GCF_002600585.1 Cystoisospora suis
AAGGGCATAACGTTCCATTCGTACAAGCCGAACCTGGTACTGAACGCCGTCTTCGGTTTGTCTTCTTCTCGAATGCCAATCTGATGATAGCCGGAGCGGAGGTCAATCTTCGAAAACACCTTGGCGCCTGCCAGCGCGTCCCGTAGGTCATCCAGCCGAGGGATCGGATACCTGTTCTTCACAGTAATTTTGTTGAGACCGCGGTAGTCGATGCACATCCTCCAGCTCCCGTCTTTCTTTTTAACTAGTAACACAGGCGCAGCGAATGGAGACTCGGATGGTCTAATGTGTCCCTTGCGAAGATATTCCTCTATCAATCTTCGTACTTCCCGCTGTTCCTTCGGGTTCATTCGTCTTAGCGGGAAATGCGGCGCCGGTTCCCCCGGTACCAGTCTGATATCCATTCGAGTTTTGTAGCGGGGTGGAAGTCCAGGTGGGAGTTCTTCCGGAAAGATGTCAGCATATTCTTCTAACAACGCGTGTTCCGCTGAGGACGTGGATGGATCGGCTTGCGTCTTTGCCACATCAATGATCGCTACGCATACGTAGTCGCACTCATCCATCTCCTTTGAAAATTGACACGCGTCAACGACCGCACACACAATATGGCCTCTGCGGCTGTTGGTTTTACCTACGATGGCCGGCGGCTCTACTGACGTCTTTCTGCACTCTACTGCCATTTGGAGCACGTTCGCCAGTTCTGGCTCGCAACTTCCCCTCACGACTCCAGAAATAAATACGTTCTGACTCCCTCTTTGGAGATAAACGCCTGGTCCGCCGTAACAGAGGGATGCGTTCCAGTGCTTCATCCAGGGTAGTCCGAGGATCATATCGTAGCAAATATTCGCAACGAAGAACTGCCTTCGCTCGG
>NW_027153770.1:3350-3678 GCF_002600585.1 Cystoisospora suis
AGCTTACGTTGTTGTCGGTATGGCCGTTGGCGAACTTCATGACGAGGTTTCCCTTCGCACTCAAAAGCGGTCGCGCGCAACGAGCTGCCACATCTGTGCTCAAGATATCGATACGCGATCCGCTGTCCACCAGGGCGTGCACCCATACCCCGTTGACCATAGCCCGGATGACCACAGCGCTGGCCACGATCGGCGATCTGACCAAGGACACGTCGGTCGGCTGTAATAGGGAATCACTATGCCTCCACCCGAGCTCCCCTTTCACTGGTGGAGGTGGTCGTTTCCCGGATCTTCGGGAGTTACCGCCGTGGCTGCGGCTACTCCGGCA
>NW_027153770.1:4109-4311 GCF_002600585.1 Cystoisospora suis
AGCATCGATGTACTGCCGAGGCTTTCCTGGCGTCATTTCCAACTGCGTCAATTCATGTAGTACATCCCACCGTGACTTATAAGATATAAAGCGTTGTCGAAGAATTGCAAAAAACTCGTTCAAGTTTCTCGGTTGCTCATTCTGCGGAGTAGCCACCTCAATGCTCTGATAAAAGAGCAGTGCTTCCCCGTCGAGAAGGAGC
>NW_027153771.1:0-180 GCF_002600585.1 Cystoisospora suis
ATATCCCTGCAGGTAATCAAACCGCCGTGATATGCGATCGTTGTTATCAGGGAACTTGGTGAGTTTTGGAAAAGTGAGAGAGTGGTGATTTGTTCTTATAATGAATGGTGTAGCACGCAATTCTGAATGCAACTGCCTGACTGTCCACACAACTGCGAACAGCTCCTTGTCGCGGATCGG
>NW_027153771.1:585-1826 GCF_002600585.1 Cystoisospora suis
TTTGCCTTTATTTGCATATAGTTTATACGTCCTCAGTCGCTCCAGAACCTCTCGTAAATGTCTCTCGTGATCCTCTGCGGATTTACTGAAAACTAGTATATCGTCCAAGTACACTACTACGGTCCTGTCAAGCAGATCTCCCAACACTTCGTGCATCACAGATTGAAAGACACTGGGTGCATTAGCGAGCCCAAACGGCATAACGTTCCATTCGTACAAGCCGAACTTGGTACTCAACGCCGTCTTCTATCTGTCTCCTTCTCGAATGCCAATCTGATGATAGCCGGAGCGGAGGTCAATCTTCGAAAACACCTTGGTGCCTGCCAGCGCGTCCCGTAGGTCATCCAGCCGAGGGATTGGATACCTGTTCTCCACAGTAACTTTGTTGAGGTCGCGGTAGTCGATGCACATCCTCCGGCTCCCGTCCTTCTTTTTGACTAGTAACGCAGGCGCAGCGAATGGAGACTCCGATGGTCTAATGTGTCCCTTGCGAAGATACTTTTCTATCAATCTTCGTACAAAAGGCATCACCGTGAACTGGAACGTTTCGTACGTGAAGTCGTGAAGAAGTCGTGGCCAACCTCCCTCTGTCTTGCGCGCCGTGCGGGCGCACCGGACGTCCCGCTTCTTGGGTCGTGTCTGATAGGGCCGGCTCCAGTTTTAGGAACCCGATCCATTCAACTTCCGTTTTGCCCCCCCCCCCCACTTTTTTACTTGCGCGATAGAACAACACTCAATTGCGGAATCTTTGTCTTCCCTGATATTGTATCTCTGCCGAGGCGCGATTGCCCCTGATGGTGCTTCCCAGCTGTCAACATCTGCTATCTGGAAAGGCTTCGCGTCCGGGCGGCCTCCCTCGTTTTTTGCTCTCTGTCTTACGACTCCGTTCCTACCTTAAACGGTTTACTTTCAAGCGGACGTTTCATTCTCTGTCTCTTTGTTTCCGCTTTTGTTCCGCTCCACGTCAGGGCCTTTTGTCCCTCGGTCGGTACAGTTCTCAAGGCCATCGGCGCGGTTGTGGAAAGTCGGGACGTATTTTGTTGTACCTCTTCCACGTCTTTGCGAAACTGCATTCTGCCTCAATTAACGTCCCATACTATCTCCGCTTCACAGATGAAAAAGAACGAACTTTGAGTCACCGTGGCGAGCAGACAGTTAGCGCAGCCAGCATAGTGTAGCGGAGCATGAGCGGACGCGTAAAAAGTCAGATCTCGAGTACTTAAAGCTTTATATCAGCCATT
>NW_027153772.1:0-285 GCF_002600585.1 Cystoisospora suis
TATATGTATATATATGTCTATATTCCTGATTGATTATCGGGTGCCTGGTGTATGAAGAAGATATTGAACAAGAGAGACTGCGGCTGTTGATGAGAGCCCCCAAGTGTCTACATATACACAGACATACATACCTGCATGTATTAACAGTATTGCAGAAGATCATTGTCTTGGATTTTTCACAATTCCCGACGTTTTCCTCAAGAACTTCGATCAATCTTGACATTCGATCTTGTCCATGTAAAGATACGAAAACTTGCTGAACTCCTGAAGCTGTTAAATGTGCAT
>NW_027153772.1:426-5157 GCF_002600585.1 Cystoisospora suis
TCATGTTCATCCTCTTCAACATGATCTCCTAAAAAATTGCAAAGAGAAGAAGAAGATCGTTGTCGATCAACATCTTTGCTGGATGAAGGAACTTGTCGAGAGTTGATAGGAAGAAGCCGGTGTTTGAACGATGACGAAGATGAGATGGCTGGAGAAGATTCATCCAAGAAGGATGAAGAGAAGGAAGAAGCAGAAGAATGATGTGGAAAGAAGGAGAGAAGAAAAGTAAGTTCTTGTTCGAAGAAGGAATCACAGAGTGTATCTGCTTCTTCTATAACCATCGACATGACTCTCCTCATATTCAAGTTATGTTTATGTAAATGCAGCATAAGACGTGCAGGTGTACATACAATCACATCAACACCCTTCTGTAGCATTCGCACTTCTTTCACATACGATTGTCCAGCTGTACATACACCTGAAGTAATGACAGATGAAAAACGTCGAAGTTGCGTCAAAATCTGTTGACCTAATTCACGTGTGGGAATCAAGATAATCGACCTCGGCTGCTGAGGAAAAGGAGCAAGTTTCTCCTTATCTGAGACAATCAGGCGATGAAGAAGAGGTAGCATCCATGCAAATGTCTTTCCTGATCCTGTCGGAGAAAGAACTAAAGATGAAGATCCTTTGAGAAGAAGAGGTATGGATCTTTCTTGAACATCCGTAGGGGTGATAATTCCACTGCCTCCACGGAGTAAACACGTGAGTAAAGAACGATGTAAAGATGAAAAGACAGAAGAAAACACAAGATGACTGCTTGATTCTTCATGACGCCCTTCTTCCTCGAAACTCTTATTAAGATGACGAGGAGAATGTAGAGGTGTATCGTGACGATCGTAGGAAACTTTAGAAGAGGTGGATGAAGGGGAGGATGGAAGCGAAGAAGAAAAAGAAGACGAGAAAGAGGGGGAAGAAGAAGAAGAAGACAGAGTAGAAGAAGATGAAAGAGAAGAAGAAGGAGATATAGAGAATGACAGTGGTCCGTCTGGATCACGAGAAAGAGACCTGACTGAAGAGAGATGAGAAGAACGAGACGTTTCATAAGAATCGAAATCTAGAGGTTCTCCGACGTAAGAGACCGGATGAGAAAGATCTCTATCAATACCTGCGCTACTATTTTCATCCACTGTTTCACTATAAAGGAGCTTCTTTGCATCTGAAGAAGCCCATGTCAAAGGAGTGACTCTCCTCTCTACACCTGGGTCATTCGCTCCATCTGGATCCTCTTCCTTACCTCGTTCCTCTTCTTCTTCTTTGCTTCTCTTCATTCTGCTCTCTGATTCCTCTTTCTTTTCTTCTTCTTCGTTTGGGTTCTTACCTCTCTCATTCGTGTTGATCTTGTCTACCCTTGTACCACTCTCCGGCGCATAAGAGAAGCTACGAGGTTTCTCTTTATAAGAAGAAATAGATGCTTTAGTGGGGAGAGGAGAAGATTCACCCCAATCTACAAGAGACACATCTTCTTGTTGATCCAAGGAACAGACAGAAGAGGAGACTGTCTCTAGTTTTTCTTCTATATCATCTCGAGATGATTGAGAATGCCTAGAGAATCCTTCTCCGGAAATCCTTGAATGTGCAGAAGAAGAAGATGGAGAGAGAGGCGACCGCGAGGAAGACGGATGAGAAGAAGAGTCAGAAGAAGAAGAAGACCAAGAAGAGGATGAGGAAGCAGAAGAGGATAAAGAAGACGGGGGAGATTGAGAGAAGGAGAATTTCCCTTCTTTCTTTCTCTGCAGAGACTCGCCATTTTTTTGATGATTCTCTACTAGCTTCGTAACATAAAGAGACTTCTCTTCTTTTCTTTCTATGTGTCTCCTTTCTCTTTTTCTTCCTTTTCTTCCTGGCTGAAGAGAAGACGTAGCTATCCATTGTCTCTGTGGTTGATCTCTGAATGGATGAAGACAATCGTTGAGAGTTTCAGATAGAGGAGGAAAGAAAAGACGAAAAGATAGGTGAAACCGCGAATGAAGAGAAGAGAGAGTTAAAGAAGAAGTTCTCGAAAAGAGAGGAAAGGAGGATGAAGTGGAAGAAGGACACGGAGGAGAAAAGAAGAAGGATGAAGTCCTTGAGCGGCAAGAAGAAAAAGAATTAGAAGAAGAAAGCCGTGAAGAAGAAGATGAAGGGAAGGAGAAGAAAGGATGATCCAGTATCTTTCTTCTTTGACAACTAAGACAGGAATGACGAAAAGAAAGAAAAGAAAGAGAGGAAGGAAGCAGTGGAAGATGTTTGAGTTGAAGGGACTTTGAAGAAGAGGAGAAAACGCTTCTTATTGATGACTCTCTTCTCGTCTTTTCTAGTGTATAGGGAGGTGCCAAAAGAGATACAGTGTTTCTCGTCATCTTCCTCAGTCTTGTGTGTTTCAAAGACGAAGAGAGGGAGAGAACATTAGGATCATCACCTTCTTCCTTCTCTCTCTCTTTCTTTTTCGTTCTCTTCTTTCTTTCATATCTTTCAAGAGGAGGAAAGAGTCGCCTCGAATGAAGAAGAAAACAAGATCTACAGGGCCAACATACCCTTCTATCGCATTCAGAAGACTGAGGAATAGACGTAGAAAAGAAGAAGACGTTTATTGTCTTACCCGGCCGAGTTGAAGAAAAGAAGGAAGATGATCTTTCTTTCGATGAGAAAAAAGAGAAAAGAAAGAAGGAGACGGGGGTGCCGTAGAAGCACGAGAAAGAAACTGCACTCTGAGATGGCTGGATGGAAACGACGCAGAGAAGTTCTGTAGAGTCAGGCAATTAGATCACATGCAAGAGGAAAAGAAGAAAAGAGGACTTCTTTCTTCATCGTCGTCATTCTTATCAGCCTAATACTCTTCTTTTTCTTTCACTGAAAGAAGTGAAGTGGAAAATCGATGCGTAACGCTCTTTATATTCATCGTCTCTTAGAAGGGTTTCTTTGAGCCAGTTCCTCCTAGAAGAGAACTCATTTTTAGACAGAAATCTCTCCATGAAAGTTTAGACACAGAGAAAAAGCAGGGAAAAGAAGAAGAGGAAAAAGGGAGAAAAGAGAAAGAAGAAGAGATTCGCCGGATGTAGACATGCCTATCTCTATGAAGATTCGGAAACTCGACATTCACCTTCTCAGTGTCTCTCTCTCTAATTTTCCTCTCTGTCTTGTTACTATTACAATACTAGCCAGAGATGACAAGTAGGTACACCATCTAATTTTGTTTCTCTCTCTCTCTATCTATAGATATATATATATATACATGTATTGTTGCGCCCCTTATGTCCTGTCTGTATATCAGTATGTACACACAGATACAAGTACGTATTTACATAGATACAGAAGATACATCTGTCTTTGTATACATGAATCTCTAAGATGGATTTGACTTATGGACCTGCTGGAAGTGAGAGCGCGTTTCCGCAGAAGAGAGGTTGCGGAAAGAAAGATGCAAAAGGCAAGAAAGGAAGCAGACAGAAGGGGTGTGAGCCTCCGAGTGGATATACACTTGACAAGAAAACCTACGTACGTACGTGTGACAAGGAGAGAGACAGCTCAGTCGATTGTTCCTTTTCGAGAGACAAAGAAGGTTTGGAAGACTTTCTTATATCATTGAGAAAGAAAAGTGAGAAAGAAAAAAGAGCAAAGGCGACTTCAGGAGAGACAAAAGGAGGAAGCAAGGGAGGTTTAACAGATGATGATAGAGAAGAGAAAAAGAAAGACACATCTCGATTGTCTTTCTTGGCATGCGCAACACAACAACGAATTGTCTTTCCAGGAAGGCCCCTTGACTGCATGCTCTTGGCGACGCATGCGCCGGCACAAGGGCGCGTACACATCTGCCGGGCTTGAGTGTTTGAATCCTTCTCTCTCCGTGTTTCTCTTTCTTTCTTACACATCTTTCTTTTCCCCTTGTTCCTCTCTATGTAACAACGCTTGGATCACTACTCTCCTGTTCTTTGGTTCCTGTGTCTTCCTTCTCTTCGAGTTTTGCGTCACTCTCCGTCGGCTTTCTTCTTAGCCCGCTCGTGTCAGTGCCTCCTGTGTGTTAGGAAAATTTGTTGATTTTTTGCCTTTCTTCTGTCTTTCGTTCGTTCTTTGTTTCTTTTTTCTCTTCTTCTTTCCCCTTCGTCCTTGTTCCCTTGTGTGGCTAGGTCAGGTAAGAGGAAGGGGAAAACAGAGAGTGAGGGGACTCCTATTGGGCGGAAACACGTCTCGGCTTTTCTCTCTTTTCTCTTTCTTTTCACAAGAAGAGGTGGAGGAGGCCTTCTTCTTCTACCGTCTTACGAAGGTTGTCGAAACCTCAGGGATCTTCCTCTCAATTTTTCTTTTTCCCGTCCCGTCTCTTCTTCTCGTCGACACATCACTATACGATTCGGACGATTTTCTTCTCTCCGACTTTTTACGCAAGTCAAGACGGTTTTTTGTCCAAGTATCTGTCGCAGAGAAAAGAAGACAAGTAAGGGGTAATATTACCAATAGACTCTCCTCGTGTAGAGAAGAGGGATCTATGGGAGAAGCTTTACTCAGTAAAGAATGCGGAGGACATAAAGACACCTGACGCATGCAAAAAGCCATGTGCCTGACTGTATCATGTTCCTTTTCTGACTCGATTTCTGTCCAAGACTTTTCTCCTTTTCTCTCTTTCGTTCATTTTCGTTTCATTCGTTCTCTCTGATTCTTTCTTTTTTAGTCTACTTCTCTTCCGTAATCTTTCTTTCCGTCTCTCTTTCACAGTCTTTCCTTGACTTTTCCGTGTTCTTTCTTACTCCTCCTTTCTCC
>NW_027153772.1:5222-5359 GCF_002600585.1 Cystoisospora suis
ATTGTCGGCAGTAAAACTTTCATTCCAACGAGTTCTATTCCATCCACATTCGGAGAGATTCGGGTCAAAGATCTACGTGGTCAAGAACACTCTCTTAGTGAATGGGACGGAAAGGTATCTATCTATCTTTGATCTAT
>NW_027153772.1:5402-9611 GCF_002600585.1 Cystoisospora suis
TCTATCTATCTATCTATCTGCAGTCTGCCTATCTTCAATCTACCTGTCTGTGATCCTTTTGTTTATCTATGACTCCTTGTACATACATACATGTAGTTCTACAGACAGATACATCAACACGTTTGAAGGACCAACTGTATGTCTAAGTGTATATGTATCTATGTGCAAGCGCTTACTTCCTTATTTTCTTTTATATGTATATCTATTGATGTCGACTTAGTTCCTTAATGTTCTCTACGTTTGCATGCAAACCCACAATTACCCGTTGCCGTCTCGGATCTATATCGTGCTACATAGAGGCATACACATACGTATACTTACAAACTGTATTTAGACCTACATACATGCAGTCAACATTACATATATGAATAGGCTCAACAGTACATATATATATATATATATATACACACACATCTGTGCAATATATATCTATGAAGTATATGTATATCAGCTGTATGGATGTACAGCGTGTTACTGTGTTGTACGCGTTTCTTTCTTTTCTTTTTTCGTACCCTTTGCCCTGCGGCTCTTCACTAGTGGTGATCTCGACATTCCTCGTGTTTGTCTCTACACCTGTGTTCCTCTTCTTTGTACTTTTCTCTCTTTAGCTTTCTCTCACCTAGAGTATTCTCTTCTTCAATTTCTTTCTTCTTTCTTGTTTCTTCTTTCCCCCCTATAGGTGAAGATCGTGATAAACGTAGCATCGAACTGCGGCTTGACGAAAGGACATAACAAGGAGCTCTTTGAATTAAGAGACAAATTCGGGCCAGAGAATTTTGAGGTACGAACTCTCTCGCTTTCTCTCCTCTTTCTACTTTCTCCCTTTTCTCTTTCTCTCTCCTTCTCTCTCTCTCTCTTTCTCGCTCTCGTTTTTGATTCGGTTGAATCACTGGTGAAGACATGAGAGTGGCTATTCGTTCAGAAGAGGAAAAATTTGTTTGTATCTTCATCTTCAACTTAGACGAGAGAAGAAGATAGAAAGACTTCTCTTCTACATCTGGTGTCTCTATCGGTCCTTATCAACTTAGAAAGGCAACTCACTTCAGGAATCTTACGTCGTTATCTCACATATCGATATATGAGTACATCTCTGAAGATATATATACATATATATATATATGTACTGATATATGTATATCTTTAGAGATGTCTCCGATTATATAAATATGTATGTATTGATAGATGCATTTTTGTATGAAGATCTAAAGATAGATTTCTATGTAAAGGTTGTGAAGACAGATGGAATTTTGATAGGATTGATGGTGTGAATTTTACCAAAGACACGAAGACGAACGCATGCGAAGAGAAGAGGGAAGATCACTTGTGGTCCTCACTTCCACGGTTTACAGTTGACCTTCTTGCAGTTGTGTCTGATACACTTTACTTCCCGCTGCGTGTACGTACGCGTCACCCTTCTCTTGGCTCCTCTGTCTACATATCTGCATGCGAGGACGCCTCTGGTGTTGAGGTGTATATACACCACGAAGAGTAGCTGCTCTCGTACTGAGCAGTAGTGCCGTGGCTTTCAAAAAGATGTCATCATCCTTCAACCTTTCTCTTTTTTCCTTTCTGTACTGTCTGTCTCTTTTTTACTTTCTCTCTCAGATTCTCGCTTTTCCTTGTAGGCAGTTTGCCTCACAGGAGTTCAAGACAAATGAAGAAACCTTGTCTTTTTGCGAGAGAACGAAAATTCCTTTTCCTGTCTTCGCGACTTCTGATGTGAATGGCCCGAATACGAATCCTGCTTTCCTCTATTGTAAATGGAATAGCGACCAAGTAAGTTGCTCTTTATTTACCAAGACCAACAATGATCCAGTCGGTAAATTCTGTATTCAAGGTCATAAGACTAGTACTTAGAGGCGTGTACATCTCTCCCGTTTTCCTTTTTCGTTGTTTGTATCTTTTTCTTTCTTCTCTTTTCTCTTTGTTTCTTTCTTCCTTCTTTTCTTGCAGTTTTATCCATCAGGAGGTGCAACGAAGAATGGGGTGAAGCTTGGTGACGTAGGCTGGAACTACGGAAAGTTCTTAGTTGATAAGAATAACGGCGTCTATAAATACTATGGGCCCCGTACAAAGCCCCGTGAGTTAGCAGTCGATATTCAAAAGTTGATTAACGGCGAAGTGACAGGCATGAAAAGAGATGCGAATGGCGTCTTGAAACCTTCATCGAGTAGCTAAAGAAGAAGCAAGAGACAGATGAATGTGATACACGTTGTTCTCTGATCATAAGCGGTTTTTCTTGTCCTTCTTTTCTTCTGTTTCATCTCTTTCTTTCTGCCTTATTTAACTATCTTTGTTTCTTCGGATTGGGGGTAGATGACCGGAGAAAGAACAGGGGTGGGTATAATGAAGCTTGTTTAGTGAGTTGTGTCTTGAGAAGTGGTCTCTGAAGCACAAGCTGCTGTAGAGAGTGGGATGCGATAGAAGATAGTTATGAACGAAGGAGCGGAGAGAAAGAAAAGAATGGAACAAAGTACCAGGGGGGAAGGGGGAGGGGGCATAAGGAGCGCCCCTAGGGGTAAGGGGGGGGTTGTCTTATGCTGTAGAGACAGGTAAAAGCGATGTGTATTCTTCTGTTGTTGAATGGAGAGGTTGACGGAGGGTGAAGATGTGATTGGTCTCCCTCTCTCTGAAGCCAGTAGTGGCCTTAGTCAACTGTTTCTTATTTCCGAGCATCAGAAAATACTTCACATTTCTATGTACCTATACACATAAGTTTAAAATATATAGATGTAGACGCACCGTGCCGTACATAGGTAAGTGTACATATATGTAGGTACCGCGAGAGGGAGAGGGAGAACGAAAGAGAGAACCAGAAAGATTTCATAAGATGAATCTTGAAGAGAAGAGAGGTTGGGATGTCGGGTGTTGTGATGATGACTGGGTCAATTCGAAGGCTCATAGCGCGCTAAGAATGTGGGCTCGTCATGATCTGTGACGGGATGATAAGTGGAGAGAAAGAGAGATGGTAGTGACATTTTCCACCAAGCAGAACTCACTTCCATCTCTTCAGTCATTTAGACGATTCTTCCTGCATGTGGCTGATGTTTCTACTCTCAAATTCCATATATGATCTCGCCTTTGTTTTTACTTCAGCGTCTCGTGCCTTCTTTCGTCATGGTGAACCAACAGCGTAGTCCCGCTTTGGCACACGGAGACAGGGGGGGAGGGAAGACGTTGATATGATGAATGATGGTTGGCGTCTCCTCGGATGCCTAGAGAACGAAGAGAGTAACTTTCTTCTTTCTCGACTTGATTGTGTAGATGATTGAGACCGTCTTCCCTGGAGAGATTCATCACGCTCCTTAGTGGATGGAGAGATAGATAGAAAAGGTCTAGCGGGAAACTCGTAGACCGGGCACGGAGCGTACGATAAAACGATGAATGTGATTGAGGTGGATGAGAACAACAGCAAACTCTTTTGCAGATGGTCGTTTCTCCTTAGGTTTACGTCTGTTGGGTCCCTTGGCCTGATCATGAAAAGTTTCATGACTCTTCTCATCTCGACATCACAGCAGATGAAGAGGAAAAGACAGAAAGAACTAATCATACGTGCTCAGCTAGGGGAGTTCTCCTTCTATGTCACCTCCTACCTCAGTTTCCAGCCTACTGTCCGAGAGTGACAAAACTTCATTTTAGCAGGCGAGGCATCACGCTTTTTATTGGGGGATGAGGGTGTAGCACGTTCCACGAAGGCTCGTTTAGGGAGGAGAGGTGTCCATTCTGACTACACTTCGTTGTGTGTGTACGAGCTGACTGACTGACTGACTAACTTCCGCTTCATCTAGAACAGTTTTCGCTTAACCGGGGAAGTAAAGTATCCATCTGGCCGCCGGTCGCGCACCGAGTTTGTTCAGGTACAAAGTCAGACATGGTTCGTGGTAACGAGATCCAGCCATCTTAGGTACTCTTTCAGACAGGCGATCAATGCGTAGCCGGCAACGCGGATAGCCCCGATGTGAATCCTCGGCATAGCGCTGTGACCGTGGATTTGTAGGTGCAGGAGACCATTACAGCGGAAGTGGGGTGTATGCATGAGCAACGAATATAGGAGTGATGACAGTGAGCGAATAGTCGACAACGCTTGCGGTTAACGACCACAAACACGTATTGTTGTTTCGACGCTAGACAGCGTGAGTCCAT
Organism: Cystoisospora suis; assembly: GCF_002600585.1. NCBI lineage: Eukaryota > Apicomplexa > Conoidasida > Eucoccidiorida > Sarcocystidae > Cystoisospora > Cystoisospora suis. The sequence goes on from NW_027153772.1 coordinate 9,546, forward strand.
TGACCGTGTGAAGGTACGACGTGATGTGAAGCAGCCCAGGTCCTACAAAGAGAGCCAGCCGGGGAA
>NW_027153773.1:0-659 GCF_002600585.1 Cystoisospora suis
TGTTGTGCTTTGGTGACAAGACAAATATAAACTTGCTAAGATATTACGGCATCCATTATATCCCCGTACGATGCATCGTAGCGACCGTCATGTAGAAGCCCAGTTGAACTAAGACTACAAGCAAATTACTACAAGCATACACGTTTAGAGTGTTCGGAGAGACTGGTCCGTCACGGAACCCGGCTCGTACTAAGCAAACTGTGGAGGCTGCGAGCCTGAAGCACGCGCTTCCACCAGTGCTGTCTACGGCCCTCCCGAACTGCCTCGACTCCTGGCCGGTACTACAGATGGCAGCACACACAACAGAAATAGGTTTGCCAAGACCCAGTACCACAAAACGACGAGGATTCTAGAGAGAAACGTGTGCAGGCGCTTTGCCGGTGCCAGGCTAAGAAATATAGCAGTTCTTGTGAAGATAGCTGGCAGAGAACTGAGGAATCCGGCGCTGCGATCGGAGCGCGTTCAGAATCTCAGCACGGAAGCCAGTCTTGTAAGTATAGACGCCGACGCCTGTCACACGATGGCTTGGCTGTCTGTGTCCGTGCATGCATGTGCAATTACTCCAGGGAGTTGACTCCGGACCTGTGTATTCTGCATGACATAGCAACAAAGCATTTATCGGCCTTTAGCATTCCCTAATCTTTGTTCTCTGTTGAGTG
>NW_027153773.1:680-10208 GCF_002600585.1 Cystoisospora suis
TGAGTGACAACTGTTGCTTTCTGGCTAGCGATCCCCTCCACTCAACGAATTCCTTGCTTGAGCAATTGTATCTCCATTCTGAATCTCTTCTCACCTTTCTCAAGTACGGCGTGAGCATTGTTCGGATGTATCTATCCGTGTTTTTTTTTTTTACTCTTTTTTCGCTTGTCGGACCTCTCCCATCGCTTTTCTTGTAGCACCATCGGTAGGTGCCTAGTTTGCTTTTCCGTTCTGGTCGTACTGGTCAGGACAAGGCGTTTCTTGGGATTGTCGATGCTCTTCGTAGAATCGATTGCCAACAGCCCCTTGTGAGCTGGTGTATGTATGCACAGTAGCGCACCTCAAATCGGGTCTTTACGTGCTGCTGGTTCCTTCCTTTGGTTTTGGTGACGCTTTTTCAGATCTTTGTTGTCGGAGGACGGCTCTCCCACCTTTTTCTTGTCTTTCTGAAGAATGACGAACGGGCGGCGTGCCCGCGGGGTAGGAGTTTTGTCGGCTGTTTCCTCTGGAGATACCGCTCGACGTTTCCAGGACTGGGCGATAGCTCAGGCCTTTTACGGTGAAGCTTTGAGGAAGGCAAGAGGACGGCGAGAGAAATCAACTGTCTATGCAAGGTAAACAAAGCATCACGTGCGTAGTTCTCTTTTCATTATCCTTGTCATATTAGGTTGTTCCTGTCGAGTTCCTCGAAAGACTTCCTGCTGCAAAAAGACATCTCACTACTAGTTCCTCTATTCCTTCCGTTATTTGGGGTAGCAAGACGTATATGATACCTGTCTTTTCGAGGTAGATGCTGTGAAAAGGTGTACGTATGAGAAACCATGACGAACACAAGATGGTTAGTCCCCTTCGCCTTCTAAAGAGCACTATGAAGTATGCTAATAGGCATGGGCCTACACATGGCCATGGTGGCTCTCGCCCTAGTCTGACATTCCCTCCCATGGAAGTCTATCTCCCTATGTTGAATCTATCAGTCTATCTATCTTCAATCTGCTCATCGATCTATCTTTCTTCAACCTCTCTATCTATCCATATGAGGTTCAGATTTCTTGAGTGAAGACCATGCGCCTCCAGTACATCTCTATTCTCACTGAGTGTGGCTTCTCTAGCTCGTTCTCTTTGTTTTTCGCTTGCTCCTTCACTCGCGTTCTTTCTTTCTTCCTTCCCATTCTGTCTGTTTGCTTGTGTCTCTTGCGCCTGCCCCTTCATCATCTTTTTCAACAGGATCGCTTCTCTTTTCCTCGATTCGTCTAGTGATCCTGACCTCATTGCAGCACTCGAGAAGAGACAACATCTGCTTCCTCGTCTTGAAAGAAAGTCTAACAGGTTTGCTTCATTTTCGGCTTCGCAGAGGAGAAAGGCGGGAGAGACATCAAAAGCGAAGGGGGAGCCTCACCCTGAGATCTGGGATGGCGGTGGTTCTCGTGCATCTGCTGTTGCTACTCTAAACAATGAGGGTGAAGAGAGAGGAGCACATGATGATGTAGCTCGTACTCATAGCAGAAGCGGAGACAAGACGGTTTTCTCCAAGAGTACGGGTGGTCATAGGGATAGTGATATAACTTTACAAGAACCGTTATCTTTCTCTTTTAACCGTTGGCGAGGCCCTCCAGTATCTCCTTCTTCAGTTGAGTTCAGTTCATCTCATTCTTCGTCAGCTTTTTGCTCTTCTTCTTCTTCTCCGCGCAACGCAACTGGCAACCCTCTCTTCGCCTCTTCTTCTCTCCGTGCAAAACAAAAAGCTTCGTCACTTCCAAGACACGGATCCTCTCAAGTTCATTCGTCTCCACCGCTAGAGGAAGAAAGACAAGAACAGAAGGATTGTTTCATAGACAACTTCTCTTCCCTCGCATGCAGACGAGGACAAGATGGTTTCTCTAACCTCCAAGGAGGACCAAATCCTTCTACAACCAAGGGAGACACTTTCCTGATGTTCAAAGCACGCGAATATGCAGTGAAATCTCTTCGGTGTAATCCATCGAAGTAAGAAATAGGAATCTCATGATGACGATAAACCTCCCTTGCCGTCTTTGTTTCATATCCTGACGTGCTGCCCGTATTCCTTGCTATCGTCGTAAGTCTGTGTAGTTTCCTACTAACAGGTATCTTTCCTTCCGCCACAGTTGTATATGCGTTACCCCTTAGGTTCTATGTGTACTGCGTCATTCTATCCACGTCTCTCTCTATAACTCACGATCTTTCTCTGTCCAGCGATAGTTTTCTATACCTGTACCTATGTCTGCATGCATATGAGTGTGTCAATCGTCCTCGTGCTCGTCTAACAACTTTCTTCTCGAACGCATGTTTCGGTACATCCAGGGAAAATAAGGGTGACAGAACCGGGCACGCCTCTCCCTTGTTTTTTTATCCCATTCGTATCTGGTGGAGTAGTACTGGATGAAGTATCGACAGAACTAATGAAGTTTGAAATACAAGGAACATTTCATCTCTTCATGAGTGTCACAGGGCCCCTAGCTTCTGTAATAGTTCTTTCTGTATGAACACGTCTCACGGGGCTTCTGTACGTCCTCCTCGCGGTTTTGGAGTTATCACGATGAGCTGTTTGTTATTCTACGCTTATTGTGGTTGTTCCCCTCACAGGTCCATATCGCACCTAGTCTGTTTCGAGGCTTTAGAACCCGTCTTTCTCATGCTCATGAGTGCATGCAAGCCCTGTTGTTATTCAGTGCGAGATCGCCTCAGTAGGAAGTCTCTTTTCCTCTACTCGTTTATCCTCTGTCTTCCTTGCCTTCTCTTCGTGCTTTGTTCTCCTTCTCGTCTTTGTGTCTCTGACAGCTTTGTTGGGCTCTATGTCTCGGCCATGGCCGAGGGACTTTCATGTCGATGGTGTTCCGCTTCGGTAGTAGCTTTATCTAGTCTCAATCTCCTGTCTCGAGGACGGCTCTTCAAACGACATTCAAGGGAACTTCTCTTTCGTTATTACCCGTGGACGTCTCCCCGAAACAGGCTTTGCTCCGTGTCACCATCATCATCATCATTTACAGGAGAACGTTGTCGTCAAAATCTCTCTTCTTCATTCTCTTCCTTTCTATCTTCTTCTGATGGTTCATTCTCCTCACCGAATGGTGCTCAACTCAGCCCCCTAACTAGCTCATCTTTCTCAAGACTTTTACCATTATCATTCCGAAGGGGTTTTCTTCCCTCGCATGTCTTCGTTTCATCTTCTCTCTTCGCGGCATTAAGTCGTGCAGTTCACTTGAAACAGAAGAGGAAGTGGCGCTTTCTCTATTCTTTACCTTCCGCATACAATCACACGTCTCTTCAGAGAGATTCGGGAAAGGGAGAAAACGCTTTAGGGCCTTCTTGTACATCTGAGAGGACAACAGCAGCTGATGACTTCACGTGTTTACGAGGTGTAGATGAGTTCCAAGGAGGAGAAGGCATTCAAGATCAAACTTCTTTCTTTTATCATTCTTCAGATAGGTCGCCTCTGAGGTTTCCTACAATGAGGAAGTTTTGTCTTTCAAACAGCTCGTCGGCAGGTCGATTATGCTCTCTCTTCAATTCACGTAACGGGAGTATGATCCGTCATGTGTATGGAGATCTTAAACTCTTACATATGCGAAGTAGCCTAATGGCAGGATACCCTATGGAGTGTCTATACAGTCTGTGTGACTTTCTCTATGTCATGGAAACAACACAGTGGAAGAGACCCGAGACCACCGACACATCGGGTCTCTTCACACCTTGTCTTCTGAAGCTTCGAAGCCACACTACAGAAGGAAAGCCGTCTGAGAATGTCTCGTTATCCGCAGCTGCGTGTGAAGGAAAAGAACCTACGGAGAGAGGAGAGGAGACTCTTCTGAACTCCTCTTGGAGTAACTGGATTCTACAGGCTATATTTCTGGGTGTACAAGCAGTTTGTGAAGTCCAGAGAGTTGTTGTCTCTAAGGCCCATCAATGCGAAAGAGAAGAAAATAGAAAACTTTCTTCTGCAGCCGGAGGTCCTTTCTTCACTTTAGACTGGAAGGTAGGTAAGTAGGTTGGAAGAGAGAGGTGGAGGCTATGACGCGGACGATCACTAGGAAGTAAGAGCCTGCCTTGATCTGAACGGATTAAGGAGAGAAAGCGGTGAGGGTAGGAGTGAAGACCTATGTTGTACGGTATCAAAGAAAGGAAGTCTATTTCTCTATGTGGTTCTTTGTATTGCTACGAAATCACTTCACTCTATCAAGAACATAGTGCGTGAACTTTAGTACGTAGTCGAAACTATGTGCCTGGTTATCGTGTATGTATCTTTCTTTTTACTCCGCTCTAACAATAGACGTGTTGCAAATGCTTAGATAGGACAGAGTGGTGGTGCGAGTGTGAACGTCGAAACTGGAAGTCTCTCTCGTCTTTTTGTCGAAACCTTCCGAAGAGATCGTGTGCGGTGTTCCATAGCGTTTTCATTCTCACTCTTTCCAAGGAGAAGCCGGACACGTCGTTTCTCATGAAAGATACAACCGTGATGTTGGCTCCGGGCAGCTGACGACATGTGTACAAGAGGATAGCGGGGTAGGAGTGATAGTCATTCGGAAGAAGAGCTTACAAAAAGTAGCGAAGACAGAAGATACCTGCGAGTAGAGGTGATATACGCGATGTTTATGAAGGCAGGTTGGACTGGATAGGTGGACGCACGGCACGTTTGGTGGTGTACTTCATGTTTACGGAGTGCTCCAGGGGGAGGAGGCTCATCTCTCCAAAAGTACTTAAACTGCTCTGTCGGTATGTGAAGACTGAGCTTCAGTTTTTGTCGACTATTTTGTCATTCGTTCTGTTCTGTTCCTCTGCACCGTGTAGCGGGTCTTCCTGTTGGGCACAAGTAGATTTCCCACGGACATCCCGAGAAGACGAGAATCTCCTAAAACAGTATCTTTTCATCTGGCCACCTCGGCAGTACTGATGCTACGCTGAGGGCCTTTACGCTTTCGTTTCCGTCTTGTGTTCTGAGGTAGATTATACACAGGAAACCCTCGCTTGTAGATGATGAATTCATTCATCAGTTTGCTTTCAAAGAGGAGACAACTGTGTTCAAGTCATGTCATCTTCCACGCATGCCGAAGCTTATCGGCAACGGAAACGCATGGCAAGGGAGAGCCCTGGGAAGCAGGGGGTGGAGTGAGTTTTCTCCGTCATCCTGCTTTCGACGGAGGACAGCAGGAGACGAAGAATGCGGCGGTTACGGTGATGCAAGAGTAAACGAAAGAAGGGGTGTTCTATACTTTTGTATTGTATGGGATAGATACGCTCCGAGCTCTGATTTTGGAGATGCAACATTCTCTCTTTCTTCTCAGATACATGAATGACACACAGGGATTTCTTGGATGAAAGCAGGAGGGGAAAGGAAGGGGCGGGAAGAAGAAGGTTTTGGGGAGGAGGTCGACTCGAAAAGAAAGATCTGTTTACCGTCTGATTTGTTTTCAGCTTTGTGTCTTTCTCAGCTTCTGGATGAAATAGAAGCGCAGATCACCAAGAATCGTATGAGAAGGAAGAAGCAAGTCATAGCCGAGGATTTCGACTCTCTTGAAGACGCGGATAGTTCCTTCTCCAACATAGGTCCGAAGAGACATTCAGATGTGTTTTCTCCTTCTTCTTTTGCAAGACAATCATCTGAAACGCCTCGAACAATTGCAAACTACTCTTTGCCTTCTTATAGTGACTCCACCAGTACCTCTTCTCCTTCCTTCTGTGCATTGACAGGAAAATCCGTGGAGTCTTATGCGGGGGTAGCAATGGTTGTTGAGGCAGCTGCGACTTTGTTTCTATCTGAGAGGAAAAACCGTGTTGCTAACAAGCGAACAAAAAGTATCTCAGATTTCCAAGCACATGACTTCAAAAGTAGAGAAGCTTGGAAAGTGAAGTTTTTAGAGATGTTATCTTGCTGGAGTTGTGACACTTGCACAACTCTATTCGACCATGCTAATGAAAATGCCGATTACGGTCTTATGGCCTTGGCGGCAGCTTGGAGAGCCCGGTGTTTGCTTCATGCCAGGCGATGGGAAGAGGTAAGGACGTAGTAATAGGGCAGAGTGAATCTACTGAAGAAAATGCGAAGGGGTGTCCTTCAAACCAAGTCGACGTCTCTACAAGGAGATAAGGGTGCGCAATAGCTGGGGGACGGAGTGTTTCTCTCTCAACGAGACGCTGTCCGTAGTAGGGACCGCTTCCGCGTTCATAGAAGCTCCTGCCGGTACAGGTGACACGGACTGAATAATCAAACAACCCAGTTTTTTTGCTAGGGAAACGTGTTGACGTAACGGAGCAGAAGTTATTTGGTGCATGCCAGGAGATACTTTACATGACACTGAAGAGGACCGACATGCTTTAGACACCCGTGAAAGTAAACATATCAGTCAGGACGGGAGGTGAAAGGCGATCTCCTTAAATGAGATAGACGGTCATTCACTCCCTCCAACGGTTCGTTCTATGAAGGCACGACCTTTCCCAAGAAAGCTTTTGAACGCTGATGAAACAAAATCTCTTTGTAGCGTTTCCGCCGAGACAGAAGCTTTTCAGTGTGTGGATTTTGTGTCTGTCCTCTACAAAAAGGATCAAGGTAATGGCGCTTTTCCCACGGGGTGACCGGTCTTCCACCCTCTGCCAAATAGAAGGCAGTCACCAACTTTCCTTATCTCCGCGAAACTGATTATGATGCGATGATATTCCTGGGGAGTTCATGACTAGGAAGTGTCAGACAGGTTCGTTTGAAGTGTGTGATTCCGGTCTACTCTGTGTAAGGCGATTGCAGAAAGTACGCAAGCTCTTGCCCTTGATATGTGGGTTCCCGCCGAACTGCTGACGTCCCGTGGTCATTCTCCGTCTATGTTGGCCGGTAGCACTAGTTCATGTGATGCTGAAGATCCACGTACTACTCGGCTCTCTCATTGCAACAAGAAGGCGAAAGCGGGGGACGAAGGGATATATGAACTTCCTTTGTTAAGTGAGTCGCTTTCGAGATTAGGCAGAGGAGAACAGTGGAATCTCGCGCAAGGTGGGGTAATACAGAGATGTACGCAGACCAGCGCTGGAGGAAGCGAGGGAGCGTATGTATTTTCAAGAGCCATGCCTCTCCATATCTGTTGTTGTCGTTTTTTTTTTCTTTTCGTATCAAGGATGAGGTGAACACCTCAGATTATCTGGCTAGTGATGCGTTGGTGCGTCTTCAGGATATCTCTCATCGAAGAAAGGAAAAGCAGTCGAAAGTTAGATAGAAAGAGATGGATCCGTCTGTGTTGTATGGGTGTGTCGGTCTACTGTCTGTGTGGAGACGCGTGCTTCCTTTCGCGAAAAGAAAAGACAGGGGAGTCCGTGTGGCAGATGGTGGGCCACCAGTTTTTCCCATACTATGTAGCACGGAGCTAAAAGACGATGATGCCTGGATTGACAGCTGGCCGTTGGTGCCTGTTGTTCCGCCTCGGTTCAACTGTCGGCCACCAAGGTTCGTTGGTGGCCAACAGTTGAACTTTATTCATCGATAATTAGCCCCCTTCCCAATTCATTTCTGCGGAGAAATGATCTCTACATATAGGGTTATTCCGCTACGTGATCTAGCTGCGATCTGCGGTATTACCTTCGGTTGAGGGTTGAGTGGAGGGCTGTTCAGTCTATATGGGGGGAAAAAGCTGCTGCGGCGGCCGCAGGGTGGATGTGAGTCACTGCGACGGTGGGCCGTATGTGTTCTAAGGGACAAGCGAGATCTGGTGAGGAGCCTTGTTCTACACAAGAAGATTGCGCCCAGACACTAGGTGGTGGCCGTGCGCCGATGACTGAGTGGATGTGAACACTTACGAGGTTGTGATGACGTGAACACATCGTTCACATGTTTGTGTATACGTACATGGAATCATGACTGTGACAGTATTACTATATGTATCTGAATGCATAGAGAAAGGCATCATGCACTAGGACTCCTTAGGGATTTCAGCAGCTCCCAGGACGTTGGCCCCTATACGGTACGGCAAGTTCCCACAACGGCTCCTGCTTCGGGGGTTTGTTGTGATGTCCTTTGTACTGGAGACGAAAAGGCGGAAGATTCATTGAATGAGGGGTGGCGACTCTTCCTTGTGTGTATCTCAGCTCTATACAGCCCTCTCCACGTCAGGAGCATTGCAAGACTGCAGGCTGGACGTACAACTGCGGCAGCATCCGACTCTGTCCTCAGATATCGACTGACTCATCTCACTGGAAAAACGGTTGAGGGCCCTTTCTCCGACAGACCGGGAACCCACACAGAACATGGGTGTCAGATGAGTGCACCGATCAAGGCACGGGACCACGAAAAAGCCACCGACCAAACAACAGCAACTGACACTCTTTTGAGTTACTCGAACTCATCAGGCTCGGAAGAACAGCATCGTTTTGCTGCTGTGAAGGAAGTCAACGAAGGTTCTTTTTCACAGCCGGAATTTTCCCGGACAGTCCGGCAGGGACCTCTTCTAACTGCATCCACACTGTCGTCGAAGACAAAGCACCACGAGAAAGACCGTGAGCACCCTGTGTCCGGAGTGACGCTCGGCACGGCAGCCAAGAAGTCGTTACGGTCACCCTATCAAACAGGTCACACGGCAATCACTGGCGAAAACGGGATATGTATTACTCTTCAGGCGGGCGGAGGAATCCCCGGGAGTGAAGCAAAGGTGTCGGGCAGTGACTCATACCCACACTTCGAGAATGAGGGGCCGTTGACACAGTCAGGCAAGCAAGTCTCCAAATGTGCGTGTCCTTCGGCGGTCAGCGCACCACTTCCGCCAGAAGAGCCGGAGAATCTTCTTACGAGACAGATTGACAGAAAGCTGAGCAAGGAAGAAGTGTCCGGGAAAACAGGTCGATCATTGGTGAATTCACGGGAGCCGACAGTTCGGTGGGGGAGAACACTTGAAGAAGTAACCAGGTTGAACCTCAAACGAGAGAACCGCAGCCGCATCCTCTTCGGGTTCACCAGCCGACCATGAAACCTCATTTTCGTCTGCAGTCGACAGTGTTGGGATTCAACTCTTACCGTTGCAAGTCCCCACCGTCGTGACCCTCGTGTCACGCAGGCGTGCAGTACGTGTATTCCTGTGTTCGGCCGCAGACCTAGAAGAGTCCTGTTCCGACCCGCGGCCAGCGTCGAGCCTCAGTTGCAGCGCCACGCAATGAATATCCCCTTCGCAGTAACACGGTCCTGTCGCACAGTGTGTGACCGCCTTCCGTGCCGCGGAGTGCATCTGCCCACATGAGTGTCTGCAGGAGTCGCGAGAAGGGCCGATGTGGCCGTTTAACGCGGACTGTCGCCAGAATTCACATGGGTGAACGAAGTGAAACAGCTCGGATCCATGAATGTCAAACTTCTTCAGTCGCCGTGGCAGCGTCAAGAGGACTGGTACCTATAATGGACTGGCACTGCCGCTGGTGACAACAGTCGGCTGGAAGAGCCTGGCCACCTCTTCGCAGACCGCTGCCACGAGACACAACGTTACTTGAGTGAAACAGGGTTCTTCTCGGAGGCGGGCTTCGTTTGTCAGGTGCCTCGGGACCCCCCGGAAA
>NW_027153774.1:0-29390 GCF_002600585.1 Cystoisospora suis
GACCGGGAATTGAACCCGGGTCTTCCGCGTGACAGGCGGAAATACGAACGACCGTTAGTGGAGAGTTGCGGCGTCTGCGACTCTTCACCAAGCGTTACCCGAATGTACTGTTCACTGGACAAAACCATACTGGACCGCGGAAGCCCGGAGACAAGCGTCGAGTCAGAAATTTGGGCAGAGATCGAAGTACGCTATGCGAAGACTACTTGCTGCACTGTGACCTGAAAGCTGCTAGTCCTTGACTGGCGTCTGGCGGAGACGATGTCACCCCTACAATCTCGGTGACACACGAAACAGCTCACAGGCGCACGGGCTGCTGCTTGACTGTAACTACGAAAAGCACCTACATACTCCCTTACATAACATAGAGGACGGGAGAGACAAACGCTCGGTCAGATGAATAAACTCCGACAACGAGGATGCGCGGCTGAGAGTCTGTGCCGTCCCGGACTAGTAGTGCACCCCTTCTACGCAGGCGGATCTGTCTCAAGAAAGGAGTGTGTTACAGACCAATGTCGCCGGAACGGACTGAACCCGACTCCTCCAGCTAACCTGGGAGTACACTGCTACTAGGTATGTTGCACTGGCTAAGTGTGACAAATGAGACGGAGAGGACGTCTCCCACACCACTCTCCACTTTTTGATTCACAGTCCGCACTGCTACTGAGCGGGTGTCCGGACACTCTGATGGGACCGGAAACCCTAAAACATTTCCCTCCACACAACTCTGCAGGGAGCAGAAAGCTATGGCCATCCGGTCCCGGCGGGAGCCTGAACCACTCGGCTGCGCGCGCTGCGCTTGCTCGATTGTCATGTCGCAGCTGTACTGTTTTTCCGGGTTACGGATGTGAGACTGTGTGGCTAGGCTGTACACGCTGTAAGACGTGGAGATATCAAACAAATTAGCCGGCTCGTTACCTCCGTATCGAGTCTACTCCCGTAGCCGCGGATGTCGATGCATGATGGCCACTCCGGAGGTGCTGTGCTACCGATGGCTCCGCCTATCACTCCGGGGGTGCTTTGCTACCACATCTCTCAGTACGCAGGTAACCCTCACGTGCCATTACCGTCTCCACACACATACTTAGGCTGTTGCAGACTTGCTACGAATACCCATCTTCATATACACGTGTTCTGTCACTTCTGTTGTCTTACCTGTTCAACAACTCACGCACTATATATATAGCCCAGATACGCAACAATTTCTTGCTAGTGACCCGTCCGCGCGGAATGGGGCGAGTGAGCCGCACACCACACGGCTCTGCCTACGTGCGTGCTGCCTGTCTAACATAGTAACGGCAGCGCTTCAATCCCTGCGCACACAGCTTTCATATGCGGCAAGGGCATGCACAGATGAGAAGCTATCGGGAACGGGAGAAGAGTGAAAGTGCTAGCATCCTCCAAGCGCCCTCGTCCAAAGCAAGTGTCATCCCCCTCTCCTACCAAAATTCCAAAGCCTCGAATACATGTTTCACCACCTTGAGCTCCTCGTAGGAGAGGTCATCGAGCACGGTCTGAGGAGAAACACGCACAACAATTCGGTGGTTTTGCAAACTGCAGTCAGCACAGAGATCAGTGGCAGCGCAGATATCTCTGGATACACGAAGCCATAACACATGCGTGATGGGCAGTTTACAGAAAGGAATACAGCTCTGACAAGCAACTGCGATGTAAACACGTTCGTCCACAGCAGGAAACCCTTTCCACAGCAGAGAGGCACTCCCCTAACAGCAACGTTGTTTGCTGAAGTACGAGTCAGCACCCGGGAGAATGTACTCAGGATGAGCGAGCAAAGCAAAACTGCGAGCGTTCTCCTCCGTCTCATATCCCGATCTCCACCCTTCTGTGGCTTTGGAGAGGAAAACTCTTTTTGGAAGAAAAAAAGAGCGCAGGTTCCACCAAAAAACTGCAGTTGCACAAAAAGAGCCGCTGGCGTCTTTTATAAGCTCCTCACCCTCAGCTCACGCGCGAAAGCAGCGAACAAAGGAACGTCCCGGACTCTCAGACGAGCAAACGACCAAGCAAGCCGCACTAGGTATCGGGGCGCAAAGATGTCCTTCTTATTCTCGAGTCTCTCTCGCACTGGCAGAGGACAACACAACAGAGCAACACGCCAGCTGAAGTGAAATCCCGTACACACGTACCCGTACACTGTGCAAAGATTGAGAAACGGACGCTCCGTACTTTCTTCCAGATACCGCGTAGGCCCTCCCAACAAACACCACCATGCACAAACACTCGAACGTACCGTAGTTTTTACACGAGCCTAAACTCACCATACATGCTCAAAACCAAAGAACACCGATATCTAGTCTTTCCGTCTGTACACGCAGGCGCGTCCCCTGGCCACTGCCGCTCGGTTAACTCAGTGCGGATCCACCACCGCCACTTGGTTTGAAATGTCAGCCAGCAACTACCAGTGCAGGTGCGTTTATCAAACACCCACGTAATCCGTTGAAGTGGACCATTCAGCTTCACGGATAGCGAAACACCTGGACCGCGCGGCTTCGGTGCAGCGGTCATTACCGAATAACCCCTCCGCGTACGCATGTACACGAGTCCTTCACGCACTCCTGCAGCGGAGAGCTTTCTCCGCACCTTGCAGCTGTGTGTCCCCCTCCGCACGCCACAAAGAATAGCAGCCCCGGACAAAAGCACTCAGCCTTTTCGTGTATGCATCCCAACAAACAGGGACGTGTGAGAAGAAAAGACTTAAGCCTGGCGCACGCTCGCGAACACAGTAGACGGATACACAGAAGCCTGTCCTCTACACACATACACATACACGCGCAGACTCCACTTACAGTCCAGAAACAGTCGAGCACTCCTGCATATGGACACGTCTCCCTATCTGCATATACAGAGACAAAGATCCCTCTCATTCTCTACAGGCCTATGTCCGCGCGGAGCACGATGAAATGTAGCGGCCACTTCCAGCAAAATCCCCGCATACTACCCGTGAAGAGACGCGTTGAGAGTACGGCTGCGGTAACGGAGGTATATTTTGTACGTCGCCACTTGCTTGCGAACATACACTTGCGGTAGGAGGAGTGCAATTTTGCAAGGGGACGGAAGAATGATGCATAGGCGCCAGTAAGCGTCTGGTGGGAGATGATGTAGGCGTCCGTTAACTAACGAGGTCGTGTGCACATTCGCTTATACCGCGCAGTTCTGATAGGTCAGCCACCTGTCGCCCCCCCCTCGAGATGCCTCCCTGGCGCGCTTGGCGGTAGCAGCTGCTGCGATCTTTCAAGCACAGCACGCAGAACGTGGAAGGGTTTCGTCACATGTAGCACGCAGCTGGAAGGAGACGCGTTCGCATACATGGGAGCTAGATGTACGCACGTGTGAATGTATGTATGCGTGCGTGTATGCAATTACGTAGATGCATCTGAACAGGTGCATATGCATGCGCCTGTGTGCGCGTACCCAGCGGAGCAGCAACCTGAAAGAGAGTCTGGGACAGCTTGCAGCGAAAGTCGAGCTTAGCAATTCCGAAAAGGATACGATACAGCATCAGGTTCGGCAAACTATGAAGAAGAAGTTGTTCTCGCGGCAAAGTCTTCTGTGCTCCTTTTTGTTCTTCCCCTCTCCCCGCGGAATCGTCCCCCACAACCCAGGACAGCTCTGTTTCGTCACGTAGTGCACGCGTGGAACCCAGCGCACCGAAACGGTCCTCAGTTTGTCTCGTTTGTTCTTCCCCTTTGCTGCCCGTGTCTTCGCTCGGGGCATCCGCAAGACCGGTGCCGCTCCGTGTCCACGGTGTGCCCAGGCAGCGATTCTCTTCTCTCTGAGGAAATCTAGTGCTATCCGCCTCTCGTTTGTGAGGGGAATCCTGCTGCTCCCTCAGCCTTAGAGCTTCGTTCCGTCTCGCCGCCGGAGTGAGAAGCCGTTCAATCAGAAGGCAGACGAGATCAGAGTTTTGTGCCCGCCAGCTGGGAGGCTGGAGCGTTGCGAAGCCCCACAGGCATTCAGCCACATCATATGGAGAAAGCCATCGAATATGTGGCTCTATGTAGACCACCTGATTACAACAGGCGATACGGAAGACACCCCAGAAACCAAAAGGACAGATATTGAAGCACGTTGAGTCTTCTGCAGCGTACATATTCGGATAAGAGGTGACTTCACGGTTGGGGGCATGCTTCGGTAAGAGCGACCGTGTAAATGCGGGGTTTGCACAACGCAGTCTCGTGGAACTACACACAGTGAAAAACAGCTCGAGCACGGCGAAGAAAAACGTCGCTATGCTCTACGACAGAGAGAGAGCAGTCTGGAAAGATACAAAGAGATTAGGAAAGACGCTGAAGGACCTTCGTCAGGCAAATGCGAGTTCGCACACGCAAGCATGAGTAGAAAGAAGGCACGAAGAGACAAGAAGAGAACCGAGTACGGCAGAAGAAGAGACACGCAACGGAGATTCTCTGGCTTATCACGAGAATCACTGAATAGGTTGCCAGATGTCATAAGTTTTGTACGTAACTACTCTTCACAGGACTCACGTGGAACCCTACAGAAGACAGTTGTGCAGATGCAGAAGATACAGAACTCGGACCATCTCCATACAGGCATAGAAGTCTCTTGCTGCTGAAGAAGGTGAACGCGCTCGTGAAGATACACACCAAACCAGCTATGAAAAGAAACATACATATAATATATGCATGCATGGAGAGGGAGAGACACAGACGGAGAGATATTTGTACACAAACGGACAACACGAGAGATCTCACCATACGGCGGAAAGCAAGAGGAGCTTTCAAATCTGCAAGTTTCTGCAAGACGGCGCGAATAAAGCGCCCATAGTCAGCTCGTCTTCTTTCCGTTTCCTCCCTCTCAACCACCACGCTGCTTTGCTTCCTACTTCTGGCGGGAGCACACTGAGAATCTTTCTTCATCCTTTCTTCTTCCTCCTTTTCGACTTTGACATTGTAAGCCCGGAGCGATTCCTCAAGAAGATCACAGAAATGAAGAAACTCAGGGCCAGTTCTCCGGAGCAGCTGTACCCTCAGTAAAGCATTCAGGAAAGCCAGACAGTCCTGCGGCAGCAACATCACCCCTTGTGAAGAGGCAGGAGATGATGGGGGGAAAGAGGGAGAACGTAAAATCTCCAAAACCTGTTTCGAGGTGTCGCACGCCCTCAGCTCATCAGCGAAGAGAGAGCGAGAGCTGCGAGCCTCAAACGTATTTCTGGAGCGTCTCGGGGGCTCAGAAGAGAAGTGTGAAACAGAGTACGGATTCTCGAAGGTTGAGGTCCGCAACATGGGGTCACTGAATTGCAAACAAAAAGTGCGACCAAGACAGGTGACATTGAAGACACGACGATACTTGAAATGAAGGAAAGAAGGGATCGAAGAAAAACAGAAGGGAGACGAAGAACGCATGAAGCGACCGCGTGGCTCAAGAACCAGCATGATCGTGAAACAAAGAAGGGCACCGAGACAATTCGTGAAATGCTTTCGACGGGGGAAGCAAGCGAAGGAGGCAACGCGAATGATACAGTACGAGTGCCACTCGATGACAAAGGCTAGGGGTTCGTCGCCCTATTTCGATACGTAAATTGTTAACGGAAGAACACTCGGATATCGAAATTCTGCAAACCAACCCGAGATACACGTGCCTGTAGGCACGTATCATGAGAATGGAGGAGCTGAAGGAGCTCCCTATTGAGACCGGGCTAGAAGCGAACTCCCCGTAGCTTAGTGCAATGGGATCCAGCACGACAAGGTAGTGAATGGACACAGCCGTCGGCAATCACCAGAAGAACAGGTAGAAATCACACCGAGCCAACCATTCCAAGAGATCCGATCCGCACAGCAAATCTGGCGAAGAGAAAGGGGCCAGCACTGGAAGAGAGATGTTAAGACAAATTGTGACAACGGCGCGAATTGATCCTGCACCCTTGGGAACACCACGGAGAACGCGATCCCGTAGATGTACATACAGTGGGGACCAGCGGGCTGAGATGAAATCTTCGGGCGCACCAAAGAGTAAAAAAGGGCCGAAATGCACTGGTCCTCCACCCAATAGCGGATACTCCCAGCAAGGGTAGGACTGGGGTCAAGTCAGGAGGTACGGATGATCGAGACAGAGGGCAGACTGGAGAGAGAGGCGTTGGAAGAGGGAGAGAAGAAGGAGATGAACAGAGAGTCTTCACTCATCTCCGCAGTCGTCGTCTAGTTACGACGATTCTTCTACTTCGCCGGCACATCCCGTACCCGCCGACAGCTCTTCCCCATTGCCTGGTTTCACACTGTCTTCGCGCCTATATAACGTTCAGAAAGCGTGAGGTTCAGCCCTGTATTCTCTACCAACAGAACTTCGGACACTCTACGTACACCGCGCTGTCGGACCATGGACAGAGCACCATTGCTGCGCTCTGGAAGACAAGGTCGGCAAAAATGGCAGAGGACTTGTCAGTTTTTGTCGAAGGAGACGACGGCCCTGCCCGTACACCACGAAGATCTGCAAGCCGTCGTAATGACTCTTCTCGTCTACGTCCCACTTTCATCTCTCCCCTGCTACTGCAACACATCTACTGAGTGAAATTGCCGTTGTCAGTGAGTACATGCGCAAGCAGAGAGGTCGCCTATCCATCTACCTGTGAAGGTGCGAATAGCCAATAAACCTGGGCAACGACAAGCTTTCACTCCCCACGTTAAGTGTCGACATTCGTCCGGCCGCTTCACGATACGCGATTATTCGGATATATAGTGACTACAGGTTCCTCCATAGAAGAGCTGTCAGCCCCGCGACAGGCTGAGAAGCAGGCAACATTCCGGGAGCGCAAGTTTTAGTGATGCAACAGATGTAAGCTGCGTCTTTGATCCTGAAGTTGGACGCCAGATCTAGCGGTAAGACCCCAGTAAGGCATGTCAAGCGATGAGAACCACGCCCTCGCCGAACGCGCCTCTCGCCGTATACCCTGATGAAGACAGGACGCTATGGACAGAAACTGGATTTGTCGGGAGCATGCCAAACCTGACTGGCTGCTTTCAAAGAGGAATCCCGCCCTCTGTGGGGGTACACGACTACAGATGCGGTCAAAAACGGTGAGGTACAAGCGAACAGCGAGTCAGGAATGGACGGAGTCCACTTCTGCTCAGCGGGAATGGAAACCTGAGAAACAAGCTAGGACGTAGTAAAACCCCTTGCCACGATACAGGAGCGTTGTGCATTGCGAGCTGCAAGAAGCCTAACTGATGTACATGGGGAGCAAACAGGAGAAGAACACGACAAAGGAGTGAAGGATTCCACGATTTCGTGGAGAGTGCACTGCAGCATGGGGCCAAAGAGAAGCTCCCGTTCTTCGTGGGCTCTTTGTCACAAAGGAGAGAAAGAGGAAGTGCTAACGTGAATTTCGACTTGAGAGCTTTGTCCTCTTGGAGTGGGGAAAGGGCACAAACGCGAACATTCTCCGGTTCTCTCCTGTCCGGGGAGACAACCGAAAACTAAAAAAAGTCCCTTTACCACCGTTTGCAGACTGCGTTGTCTGGAGGCTCTGTCCTTGACAGCGAGGATTACCGTCGGACCTTCTCACGAGACAGCAGCGAGGCGACCTGCCGCCCTTCTTTTTTTCCTTCCTTTCCATAACTTTGTCTAGATGGAATTTCCTGAGCCTTAGCGTCGGCAGTGCTTGAAGTGCCCACTTTGTGTGTGTGGTTTTCTTCTTCTTTACACGTCGGGTCGTCCATCCACCGTGCGACTAGCCATGTCGGGATGTGCACGCATGCATGCAGTATCTGTAGGAGCAAAGGATTTCGTCAACCATCAAAAGTGACGAATCCCCTACTCCGTCGGGAAATCTCACGGTTTTCCTTTTCTGCTTCTTCTCCTTAACACCAGGAGCATGAGTTGCCGTCAAAGGCGATGATTTTGCGTCATTTTTTGTCCCTTTCTTCCCGGTAACCCAGAACGAGCGAGGTATTCACGGAATTTGTTCAAGGCTCCTACAATCACGTTTTTCGCTTTTCTTGGACAGGAGAGGAGTTCGCACTTCTCGGACAGAGGCCAGGCTACGTTTCTTACTCAGGTTTCAGTGACGCGTCTTTTTTTCTAAAGCATTGGTTCTCCTTTCTTTGTCCCATTTAGGGCCTTGACTGACGTGCTGCGTTTGTGGCAGTGGTCAATTGAACGAGTTGGTAATAGCATTCATGTGCAGTTAGCGTAAATGTTGCATCTAAATAGCAACTGGCCTTTTTCTTTTGGAAGGCCCTGTATCGCACTATACTTTAGTCCGCACTATGGCGATAAATTGTTTATTCTCTGGGGCTGGCTGCCTCTCTCACGCTTGTGACTCTGATGTTATCCGGTCATTGTGCGGCTAGTAGTATGTGACTCCCGCCCTTTCGACATCCACCGGTGCATCTTCAAAACCTGTGTAAACGCCTGTACGTATCTGAGACTATGTACTTGGGTAGCTGATTAAGCCTAGCAGCCCTTCGGGTGCTGACTGTTCTCTTTCGTGTCAGTGCATACTTGGCAGCAGTACCGTGTGGTGGGAAGCCCTCTCATCACTCGTACGAGGAAATTCTTTGGTCTTCCAGTCGTTTTCGTGAAAATCCATGCAAGGGGACGCTGGCGAAGATGGGTTGTGGCTGGGAGACTCCCGCCGGTAGACGCAACACTAAAGTTACTTCGACCGACAGCCGCAAGCCTCTTCGGCTGTGATGTCCAGTCCCTCTTCCAAATGTCCCGTGTGTGAATGGAGGTGCTCGACTAGGGTTCAGGGCTTAGCACTTCTCTCAGAGTGTGATTGTTACAACGCGGAGCGGGGCAGTTAGGGCTCGGGGGTGACACTGTAAGGGACTTCGGCTTGTGTCCACGCATTGGTTTCATCCTTCCGTTTTCGCTCCTTTCTTCAGTTGCCATTCTGGCGGACGTTTTTCTTTGCTCTACCCCTCATTCGCTTTCAGTCTAGAAACGACGGGGGACTGTTTGCACGCCTTGGTCTACGATCAGCCTCACGATATATAGAGACCGTGATTCATTCACGAGAAGTAGATGGAGCTAGCATCATGACGGTTCAATGCTTGGCTCGTTCCAGCTTTGTATATCCGTAGCAGACTGTAGCTCACGTACAGTCCGTTGCGTAGACTCCAGTCTTCACTATTGTGTGTTTGAATCATGCCGTGGTTGGCGGTTCTTTTCCCATGCTTCTAGTACCCCTGGTTTGTTTCTCCTGTCGTTGTCGCTAGTGCCCGGTCTTTACGACTGCTCAGGCCCCCGACTTGGGTTCCGAGCCGATTCAAGAAGTCATGGAAGTCAGCGGAGATCGCCCTTCTTTTCTTTACGATCAGGACGAGGGCAAAGAATGCTTCAAGTACCTCCGGGTTGTTTCTCCTGTCGTTGTCGCTAGTACCTGCTCTTCGCGACTGGTCAGGCCCCCGATTTGGGTCCCGAGCCGACTTCAGACGTCATGGAAGTCAGCGAAGACCGCCCTTCTTTTCTTCACGGTCAGAACGAGGGTAGAGAATGCTGCCATTTCGCTGCGGAGTCAACGTTTTTCCTGTGGCATGTTTCACGGATCTTCCTTGGACTGTCATCCAGTCTAGAACCTTCATGCCGGCTCAGACTGATACAAGCTGCTAGGTCACTTTTACGCGGGAAAGGGAGCGTGACCGCATCCTCATCTGCCTCTTCGTCCTTATCGTGTGTCTGTCATGCCACGTCTGGTCAGGTCACGAAAAATTCTTCTTCGTCTTTTTTCTCAGGGTCTTGTGTTTGGGAGACGTCATGCGTCTGGCCGAGTATCACTGAAGGAGATCGTCACGCGCATCGTGTGTGCCTTCGATTTCCTCTTCCACTGTGCCCCTTCTCGCAAGGAGTCGCTCCTACCTTTCCCACTCCGGACGCATGTACAATGGGGTACGAAACAATCCGAGGCTGTCACGGGGTGGAAGAAGAAAACTTTGGGGAGCGATGCCCGTCAAGTACGTTTCCTCGTTGTCCGGAGAGTGCAGGTCATTGGTGCGATCTGAAGAAGAACAAGGAAGGTAACCAAATACCAGGCAAGGATGAAGATCTAGAGGATGATAACAGGGGACCGAGCCAGGATTCAACGGGGGCCCCGCGTAGAGTAGCAGATGAAACAGCCGGCCAGGGGTCGGTAGAAAAAGCAGCACGAAACGACTGGACTCGGGGACAAGCCATCTCGTTGCAACCGAGCTTGGATGACTCCGCACAGGCGAACTCATCTCCGGGTATCTTCTCATTCGGGTCATCCCCGTCGCCTTCATTTCGCTTTGATGCTTCTCTTACCTCACCGCTTTCCGTCTCCTCTGCCGCGTCACCCTTTTTGTGTGTACCGAGAACCGCTCGCCGGGCCTGCACAGTTACTCCTCGTGCTGCCGCCGTCAGACCGAGTGCAGTGACGGTTGAATGCTGCTGCGTGCTGTTTCGCGCACTGAACGGCTGCTGCCATCACATACTTGCGTTTCTGCTTCTTCTAGCTCAGGGGCTCTTGAGCGGTCGCCATCCCAAGTGCGTCTTCAAGCTTGAGGCGACTGACAGGTGTCAAGACGAGAACTCGATTCCCTTGAACGAAGAAGAAGTTCGAGCTCCTTCTTCCTCGTGCTTTCTGCCTGGGGGGGAGCCGAAAAACAGTGGTTGCCCAGCGGACTGGTCTTTGCCCTTGCCGGTTCAGGAGACACAAAAATTGAAGACGGCTGGTTCGTCAGACAGAAACAACAGCGGAAGACAAGTGACGAAGGAACCGCCGGGAGGAGATGCGCGGCTCGGCTGTCCGTGGCTAGGACCAGGTGTAACATCTTCTTCTCTCCGCGCACCTTCAGCTCGCGTGCAACGTGACGGCGCCTCGGAGAACGGCCGAAGTACTGCGGGAGAGAGGGACGATTACGCCGTTTTTTCTTCTTGTGTCCCAGGTGAGACGCATACCGGCGGGGCGACAGACGTGGTACGGGAAGCAGATTTTGCTCGCCTTAGCATGCCGTCTGTCTCTTCTTCTGTTGAGGACTGCTTGGCTGCGGTTTCAAATGGCGGCTGTGCAGAAGCAGAGGAAGGGGGTGATGGTTCGCCTTCACCAGGTAGTTGCTTTCCGGGGTTACCCCTCCCCACTCCTCTTCCAGCTCCAATACCGTCAGCGTCGCACGCTCAGTCCCCATCTCCTACTGTTCGTCCCTCTTCATCCTGTCTGCTTACTTCCTTTTGTCCTCGTGTCCCTCCCGACGGCGGCACAGCGAGCGCTCCCGCTCCTGATCCTGGACTGGCTTCTTTGTCAGGCAGTTCACTCGAAAACAACAAGGCACAAGTAGCAGAGAACCCGGAAAGTGAGAACGCAGCAATACGTTCTTCTTTCAGCAGCCGGGCTGACGCTCAGGGTGCACCACACGGTACAGGCTTTTTGCAAAGTGGAAATTCATCCCACGCTCCTCTGATTTTGTCGGTTCACTCGCCTAGGCAGGCGCGGTTACTGTGTAAACCACCAGGACAGCAGACTCACGTGGAGCCCTCTGTAGCCGGATGCTCTCCTCTCGACGGCGAGGACGAGACGCGACTCTCATCTCCTGCTGTGCTATCCAGTGCCACCACTACGCCTCCTCACAAAAGGAACAAGACGATATGTGAGGGAATCCAAAGAGAGGGAAATAAAGAGTGTCTTTCCAGGTTTTCTCTGCGAGAGAGTTCTGAAAGCTCAGCCCTCTTGAGGCGTGGCAAAGTGGTGAACGAACAGAGAGATAGCACCGGCCAGGACCCCGAGGCTTCCCTTCCGAAAGACAGCGAGGAAAGCGAGGCGGCGCAACATCTCAGATGGTCTCCTTCGGGGTGCCGTCGGTCTGCTGACGAGGCAAGGAAGCTTGAGACCTCGAGTGCAAGTTTGACCCGCGAATTCCAGGAGAGTGTAGACGACGGTGCAGCGAGTGATGCGTTGCTCGACTTTGCGAGGGAACTGGAAGAAGGGGGAAGAGGAGTGCTTGCGTCTTCTCGGTTTACTACTCCTGTGTGTGGAACCTCAAGCAACAGCGGAAAGAGGCCAGTTTCTCAAGAGCATGACAAAGCACTCGAAGGAACACTGCGGGGAACGAAAAGGGGAGGCCGCAGTCTTAGTTCAAGATGCACTCCGAGCGTAGGAGAGACCGATGAGAATAGAGTGAGAGGTGGTAGGAGAGACGAAGCGGCGGGGGCTACGTCACGGTCTCCACGACTCTCTGTTCCAGGCTGGGAGACAGAATATGAGGAGGAATTCTCGAGTCCTAGAAGCAGTACAAGGTGTGTGAATCGACAGAGTAATCGGGGAAGAGCAGGGACGCGCAGCAATCCAGCATCTTCTACAAGACGTGAGGCTACGTCAGTTGCCTCCTTCCCGGGCTGCCAAGGGTGTGTCTCTAGCAACGTAGAGCTGTCTAGGAAAAAGGTGAGGGGAACAGGCAGTAGAATAGCAAGCGAGATTTCCAAGAGCCCATGTTCACCAGCGATAAGAACTTCGCCAGAACTGTTTCCTTCAGCTCAAGCTCCAACCGGGGGGTCTTCACTTGGCGGAGGAAAGAAACGGAAGAAGGAGCAAGACGAAGAAGAGATCGGGGGAACACGGAAGCCGCGTACTAGTAGGCGACATTCAGAAAGGGACAGGCGTGCGTTGCATGGCTGGTCTCCAACATCCGTAGTAAATCGGGGGAGCGGATTGCGGAGTACAGAGGAAATGAGAAAGCCTTTACAGTCACTGCCTGTTGCAGAGGAAGATGCGATTTTTGAGGAGTCTGAGACCGAGATAACTCAGGAGATGTGCGCACAAAAAGATGGCCAAGGAGGTTCTGAAGGTGGAAAGACAGTCAGTAGTAAGATGGAAAGGAGTACAAATGAAGAAGGGGACACTGGGCACGAAGTAGAGAAGCAGTCTGATGTTTTGTCTTCTTTTTATCACTCATCTTACTCACCTCCCGGTTTCGGTGCTCGTCTGAGAAGAAAGCGCGTTTCTGAAGCGCTCCCTTCTTCCACGCCTCTCACGCCGTCTCGGACAGCGGATGGGGGTTCGCCGCGTCATGTGAGGAGTTCCGACTCTCTGGTTCACTCTGCCTTTTTCTCTCCAGCATCTTTCCTTTCAGCGTCGCCTACCCCATCCCGTCTTCGACGTGCGTCTGCAGAAGTGAGGCTACGCCGCGATTCTCCCTCCTCCGTCACGTCGTCCTCATCGTCGAGGTTCTGGTCGCCTCTGTCTGCAACCTCACCCTCTTCGAGTGCTCCATTTCGCTCTTCGTTGTCGTCGCACGAACTCAATCACAATGTCGGCCCATGTCCCTCCTCTTGTATCTTTCCTGTCTCCTCTCCTAGCGTTTTTCTCGTTTCTGGCTCCTCGACATTCTCGAGGAGCCCTCCTGCAAGAGTACCGTTGCACATAGAGAACCAACCAGAAGAGAACTGCCCGGCCACAAACTGCGGTGGTCGCAGCGCTGGAGAAGCAGGAGGGGACGAGATTGACAGTACGACAGAGAATCTGACGCCGCCCAGCCCCCAACGGAAGATTACGGGTGATCAGAGCAGAAGGCGGCTCCGAAGCAGTGAGGCACAGGCGGGTANNAGCCAATGCCGGCCCCGAAAGCGCAGATGAAACTCGACTGACACCGCATATGAAAAAAGAGTTGTGGCGGAAGGTTGCCGCCCGGTTCAGCACTCAGTCTGCTGTGTGACAGTCCCCGCGGCTGCGGTAGGAGCGGCTCACTAACGATCCTGCAGCGTCCCGGACTTCGCAAGCTCGCGCACACCGGTCAGAAAAACCGCGTTACTGGTTCGCCCGAGATTCAGTGTCACAGAATACGTACCTCGTGGCTTCGAGCCGGGGCCAGGGAGAGTATGTCATGACCCCATCTGACCTCCCTGTATTGTGCAAACGGATGACTAGGCGCTGTCCGTTCTTGGAAACGCCGGCTGTGTCTCCTGCCCGACTTCATACAACAAACTGAGGAGCTACTCAGCAGTCAGGATGCAGTGCACCTACAGTTCAGGTATTTGGCTGAAGTGAGTGCGTCCTGTCAGTCCTGCACTTCGCGTGTCTTCATCCGAGCTGTGTGCTGACTTTAGCAAGCACACTCTCCGAAGTAAGTTCTGCTGGGCACATGACTGTGCCTCTTGTGCTCCCCTGCTGGCGTATTTACGAATTTTCTTTTGAAGACGACCGCCGTCGGTTTTCCTACTGAATGCCCGAGTGGACTTCCTTTCGTTGACTTTTGAAGTCTTGTCAAAGTCGTGAGCTACATGAAGCGTAACCCACCATGCACAACGCTAAATGACAGTGCTGCCTCAGATCCCCACCGTTGCTTGCCTGGTTAGTTACCGGCTCCTTACATGGGAGTCAGACCTCGACTCGGGAAGTAAAACGGCCGTAAAACAAGACGCGTGTTACAGCCAGCCCAGTCTGTGCTTGTCCCGCCCCCCTCTGCTACGTGAGGTCGGAGATGGAGTGGCCTTTTTTGCGCCCGCTCTCGGCGCGCACCACGACGCAGCTCCGGAAAGTGTTCCACTACCGATTTTGCCACCTGAATGCTTGTTCCGACGTAGCACGGTCCGCGTAACACGCCGCGACGCCCACTACAACGGAGCACGGAGAGAAGAGCCGAGGGCGTAACTCTCCGTACGCTGGTCTTTACAAAAAATACCATTTCGGTTCGAAGACAACTGGGGCTGCCTCTTTCTCGATGCCCAGGGGGACGCCCGACATATCACATGTTCCGCAATACATTCACCCACCAGTCAGCAATTTCAGTAACGGATTACGCGCGCAAATACAGTGCTGAATGTACGCCGAACAGTACTCTGTCCCTCAGGCCATGAACACACACCTAAGCGGCCTGTCACGTGGCTATCAACCCCTACTGCCCCCTTAAGCACTCGCGTTCCCAGCCCACGACGCGACGGCCACACCCCCCGCATACTGAATCACGCAAGAGGCGGTACAGCACAGTCAAGAACAAGGTATAGACGTACCATACAGACGAAGTCCAGAACCGAAAGGATACCACAGCGTACCGAACCGAGTACTGGCCGATACTACGGACAAGCTGCAACGCAAACTCTACGAAGACGACGATGCTAGGCTAGCCACCAAACCAATCTCATGCCATTCAAAACAACGGAGGGAGACGACGCGGTCGCAGGAGTCCCTGATCACCGCGACAAAGGATAACGTATGTTCCGGATTAAAGCCTCACTGCCCAAACCAACGCCTAATCCACGCGGTCGCCTACCTTCAGCCCTGCTTTGTTGCACGTCCGAAACTACTCACCACCACAAGCAAGACGTCTACGGGTGTTTGACATATGACATGGACCAGACACAGGTATGCTTCAACCACAAACGGCAGATCTTGGTATCATCGCGCTTGTGAACTTGCACACTTCGGGACGACTTCCTACCACGATATGAGAACTCGTCATCGCATTCGCCACGGAAAAGGAGAAGCAAGCTGTTTCATGATAATCTCAAGAAACAATTCTGCGTGCCAGCGCGAGGGGGCCCGCAACATTGGCGACCCCAGTCAAAAAAAAAGAATACACGCGCCATACCTGACTGGAGCGCGGTCGAGGAAAGTTTTTGTTGCCATGTGATAAAAACATCGAAAGCGAACAACGGGGCTGAGCAAGTGAAAATGCGGAAGCGGCTGGTTTATGAAACCAAGGCTGCACGAAACGTCATTAAAGATAGTTTACAACTGAGTCTCTTTCGGCGCAAGGGCGCTACCACCGTCAGAACTCTGTCGCGCCCCAACTGGGCGATCTGACTGACTACTCACACCTACCGGAACTGCAGACAACGAATACAGAGACAGGTTGTGTCGGCATACGGTTGCGCCGAACAGACCCACGGCCAATACGACAACCCCGACAGAGTGCTCGGTGGTCACCGGAGGACACTTCTCGCACTTCAACACTCGCGGGGGACACGCCTGTCTGTCTCGGTGTTAGGTGCGAGAAGGACCTGCCGCAAGTCTCTTCGCTGCTCGTCCAATTTCACGAGCAACTCTACAAAAACTGTGGTCTTGGATGTGACCCAGATCACAGCGGTGAGATGCGGTCACTTACCCATCGCCCCTAGTGAACACTGAACATCAGGACACCACTCCCGCGAGAGAGTCCATGTGCATAGCCTCCATCGAGGATACTCGTCATGCCGCTATACTAACTAGCGGCAGGCGAGTCTTTAGCCGCAACGAACACACCGGCCCCGAACACTCCCTCCTCATCACGTTGCGCAGCCCCACCCCGATCGACGTCCCGAAAGCTACACAGTAACGGAGCTTGGACCCAAAGCAATTTCACCGTAGCCTAACGGTAGACACCGTGCTAACAGTCGGTACAAGAATGCAGCGAACGATGACCATACTACAACACCGGGCACTGCAAGAAAGAACGAAAAGCGCCTTTCCTCAAGAAACCATATACAAGAAGCGAGCACATTTGCAACATTCCAATGCAGGTACTCCCGTATCCTCCTGACCGTCTCCACCTGTACATGCCACCGAAGCATCCCACATGCACAACTGTCCGACCTGCGACTCTTCAGGAATTACGCTGTACCCGATCGCCAACGTCGAGCCGCAATCCGTTGCTACCAGCGAGGTCCTGGAAAACTTGAACAGAGACGGTTCCACGAAATCCCACCCTCTCACTATAGCTTGGGCTCCCCAAATTGCTGTCACAACGCCACCTCACCGAGGTTCTGATCCTGGTACGTCCATCAACCTGCGCTCTCAGAGACCCGCCTGCACAGCAGTGCGTTACCGGGTTGCCCAGTCTGTCACTGAAGAAGACGATAAGTCACCATCGTAGCGACTGCGGCTAACCGATCCCTTCGAAGATCCGGAGTCGTATCCAGGTACCTTCCTTTTGCAGAGGAAAAGCCCGACTCTCCACGTCACCGTGTAGGTACATACACCGCTAGTAGTAGTAGCCTTGAGAACTCCGATACCAATTCACGCGCTGAGCCACCCAGCGCCCGTCCGCGCTTTCCTGGGCATCCGAGAAATACATGGGCTTCTTACCCCAGAATTTGTAAGTCAATCCCTCGAAGTAGTGCTGGACTTTCTCGTTCTCAATAGAATGGACGTGTACGTACACTGTCTTGAAGAGAACACGGCTGACAAACAGACTCAAATAAACCAAGCCGACAACCAGCCCCACACAGACCGTAGCATCTAGGACGCCAAGAACCACGGCCCCTCGCACGGACTGACTCTGCACTTCACCTCTCCACCTGTCAAACGCGCCGTTCACGTTGAGCCCCAACAGGCGAGCCAGTGCCCGTACTGGGTAGCAAAGTGGCCTGAGGAAAGGCCAAGCGTCGCTGAACCATGAGGGGGTACGGAAGGTGCGGCTGCAAACACGGAAAACTCCACTCTCTCAGCGGTGCCGGGAAAAGAACCAAGCACAGAGGCCAGGAACGCAGAGGACGTCACACACCAAAATCCGTTTAAAAAGCCAGCACGCCATCGCAGAAGGCAAACTTTGAATGGGAAGCCGCTGAGAAGCAAGACCAGTGACGACGACGAACATTACCAAAACCAGTTCTCGGTGTACCGCGTCAACAGCCTACATTCATATAACGACATAACTGAGCTCGACGCTGTAAGCGTTAACAGCTTTGGAAAACCTACAGACGCGAACTCCCGCAACCGCGCTAGACGTGTGCAACAAACCTGCCTGTCTTCTTTTGACTGCTACGGTAGAAAACAGCTTCAGATTTCACTTCCAACCTACCCGCGCACAACGCCCGCCACCGCCTTACACTTGAGTAACAACCCTATCTCGTGAGCTTTGAAGTGACTGATGCGGAAGAAAACAACTTCAGAATTCGACCTGACCGCTACCCACTGTTCTCCTTTATGCTGGCTATCACCACAACACCAGTGACTGCGGGTGAGTTCAGGCACGAAACAGAGGAAGTTTTGAGTAGTACCTCTGTGAACCGGGGCGCCCGCGTACTACGAAAGATAGCGCGGCGCAGACACCTCCCAGCACACTGAAGGACATTGACAGCGACATCTTGCAACCGACTTACTCGCTTCCATCACCCTGCGGGTCGCCTGGACTTTCCTCGTCCTCCGACGTCTCGATATCGGACTCCGTTGTACCTTTGTCTTCATCATCCCGCACTGTACATGCACAAACCGTTTGCGTTCCTTGTAAAACACTTCTTTTAGCATTGTCGAAAAAAAGAGAACCCTCAGTACCAGCTGGAGTGACCGCCTGTTCTGGCTCTGCAACTGTCCTCTCGCTTCGGTTACCACGATCGGAATCTCCGACGAAAGCATAAGCGTCGTCTGCAAAAAGCTGGCTGTCCCCCTGCCGGCTTTCCTCCAGTCCTTTGCCGTCCCCCGTCCCCTGCTGTCCAGTCTCTTTCGTGTCTTCGCAATGGAAAACTTCGTCGACTCTGGGCCTCCTCACATGCGCCATTCCTTTGGGCGTGACTGTCATGTCTGACTCCCCCACCATGGAAGGCTCTTTCGTCCCCCGCTCCTCATCGCTCTTTGTTTTCTTTTTCTCAGTCCTTCTTAATCGGAAATGCGAAAAAAAGCCACCATCTGCTCCGACCCTTCCGAGGAGCACAGCAGCGCAGCTCATCTCCTCGGCATCAACCAGATTACACGCCACATCTGGTTTGCACCTTTTTCCCTCCTCTTCAAACGAAGTCTCAAAGAAGCCCTCCTCATCCGCCTTTCCATTTGCCGCAACGGCGTCGGTCTTTGTGAAGGATGTAACCGTCCCCGTATGACTACTTCCCGTCAGACACTCACTTGATCCTTCTGCGCGTCGTTCTTGCACTGGCGCCCGAACACCTGCCCCGCCATCGTCCTCTTCTTTCAGTTGCTCGACCTCATTTGACGGCGTCTTTCTCCCTGAAACCAAGAACACACTTGTGCTTGCGGATGACGGAGCTGGAACAGACGCTGGGGGTAGACCAAGCGGCGAAGGCGGAGGAAGGACCGGAATACAGGCGCCCGACGCTAGAGAGTGAACCACAGTCTCCAGATCCGCGTTCTTTCGCTGCAGTCGCGTAAGCTCACCCTGAACAAAGACAATAGCAGTGACACTGGCACGGAAGACTAGAATAGCGTGTGGACCTAGGGCTTAGCGTTGAAGTATCCGGGTCAATCCACAGCACATGCGGTGCGTCAAACGCAAGGGCGTTGCGTGGAGTACTCAAAAGAAGCAAGCTTCACATGCTGATCAGTCGCTTACCGTGGTTTCAAACTTGAGTTGATCAAGCGCTCTCTGAAGTCTCTGTACTTCCGACCGAACGTCTTCAGAGACAATCAATCTTCCATGTGTACGCTCACTATCTTCTTCCTGGGAATGCGTTGCGCTAGACACGAGGCAGTATGACTGGCCTTCATTCACCATCCACAACTCCTCTGCCTTTCCTTTCTGAGCATCAGAATGAGTGTCCCTCCTCCCTTCCTCTTGTAGCTCGCTCTCTGCTCCTTCTTTGTTTCCGCCTTCGGTCTCCCCGTCTGCCTTCTTCTCGGCCTCATTCTCCCTCACTTTGCCTGTATTCTGCATATGACCAGGCCCGTCTACTCCACAATCTGTACTCGCTGGAGCAGAGACCTGACAAGAGGTTTCCACTTGAGAAGGACGACACGAACCAAGGCCAACGACGGCAGAGAAACCACTCACACACAGCCCTGCGCCAGACGTTTGCGCGTTCGGGGAGTCTGCCAACGGACTGCTCGAAAAAACCGACACTGCTCGCGAGCCAGGGGTGCGAGCTTCTCCCTCAGCAAGCACTCCCCGATGCAGCAGCCCATCACCTTCTCGCCCAGCAAAAGCTCCGCGCACAGCAGGTTGTTGGTCTCCATCACTCGACCGCTCGGCACCCTGAGACGGACCGGTTTTCGTCTCTCCGAGCACCGCTGCCTCTACTCCTAACGCCAGACTCAGCTTCAGAACGGGGGAACCGTTGGAGATGACGGCTGCGCTTCCTGCATGGCCAACCACTGAGATGTCTGAACCTGACGCGTGCCCCATAGTGTTCAGATTTGCTGATGGCACCAAACTGCGTTCAGTATTTCGCTCGGACGCGGCATTCTCTTCAAAACTTCTCGCCGCCTGCAAACGGCTTGCCCGAACCGCTGTCCCTGAGTTCCCTGCTCCCGCCAGAGCCCCAAGACTACCAGAAGTGTAGCATGCCTCAGGACGGGTACATCTGGTTGGCAACATCGTGGTTCCCACATGTTCGCCAGCACTCCGGCCACTCTGCTCCACCGTATGCTCGTCAACCGTCTGTATTCCTACCAAGGAGGATGCGTCAGCCGGATCAAGAGGAGACAGCGACTTCACAGACTCGCCTAAATGCCCACTTGATGACAAACTTCTAGATTGTCCATCGCAGGGTATTCTGTATGTTAGGCATGCACTGGGGCCGCGTACAAAAACATTCCCGTTTAGGTCGAAGCCGGAGTCGCTGCGTGTCTTGAACTCTCCAAAAGGAGACCGGGGAGAAGGCTCCTCCTCTACAAAAACACGGACAAAGCACCGCAACTGAGATGTGGGAGCCTGCCCAGAGGCGTTGTGGCCTGTCCTCCAGTGTCGCTCAACATTCTGAATCTTGGCAGCACTGAAAGACGGTGAGAACCACGGCACGTGTAAAGTGACAGAATTCTCATGGAATGTATACATACAAATACTCCTACGTATACATACACTCCACGTATACATACCTTACATACATAGATGGATACACAAACGCATGTAAGACTCATGCACACATACATGAACACAAGACATGCTTCATATTCCACTACACACGACCCCCGTGCATATGCATACACGACACAAACGTTCCACATACATGCAGAACAGGCATCGCTCTACTCGCACTCAAACCGGGTAAGTATCAGCGTGCATACAACACAGGTGTTCGTTTACCCGCATACGAACAGATACGTACAACACATACTTATCACTGGAACGTGTCCGCAAATCTTACAGTGTTGTCTTCGAGTGCAGTCCCTGATTGATAGGAGATAAACGGGGACCTCTACCACACCAACACCAATTCTATGTCAACCAACGCATGACTTCGCTTTTGGTCCTAGTACGCCTACAGGATGAACCACAGCACTACTCCGGCACAAAGCGACGGCATGGAGTCGGGCATTATGACGAAGCAAAGGAAGCTTACGCCCGACGTCCGCTACAATCGAGGAATACACCGGCGTAACGAGGTATCCTGGTAGGCGCACTCCCAGATCCCTAGAAACTGGTGAGACTACCACGCTTCGAAGACCGCACGGCTGGGATGTGAAACTCCAAACCGACCTTTCTGCCCACTGTTCGGTCTGTAGTGACTGAACCGATCACCTTCACTCTAGAATTGCTCAGACAACTTCCCTAACTAAAAAACAGGGGTCTCGCTCGAACGGCCACGTACCTTCGTCATCCTCGTCGTCATCTTCACTGTCGTCTCCTTCAACATTCGAGCTCAGGACGTCAAAACTGTTCTGAGATCCTTCACTGAATCCACAAACATCGTCCTGGCCCACGGTTTCTACCTCGTGACTACCGAAAAACGCAGACTCCTGTTCTCCAGCATGTTGATGACCTGCGCTGCAGCCCAGCTGCTTTTCGTCGCCGCGAATTCCTGCTCTTTCACCACCTAAGGATCCTGCCTTGCTCTCATCCCCATGCGCTTCAGCGCGGCCCCACGCACCTGAAGACTGAGAACCGCTCCGCGCCTCCGCCTCCGCAGGCGCCATGACACGGGAATTCGAAGACAACTCAGAGACAAGGCCGGAAGATGGGAAAAAGTACGAAAACGCCAGTCCAATTCTCGACCCGAAAGAATGAGAATAAAGAGAAGAAAGGCGAGCAAAGCTGGGGCTTCTCTTGTGTGCAGATATCTCTTCCTCTCCCCAGAAGAGCTGCTGCGCTCGCTCCATCAAAAACCCGGTACGCCGCGGAAGTACCAGGCACTCAAGAAGACAAACTGCCAGCGCGCAAGATCAGATCGTTCAAGAGCAACGGTGTGCACCGCTTGTACTATCCGAGGAGCCGAAGGTGGGCCGGCAAGCGGCAGCTGCGCAACAGAAAACCGGTAGAGTTCGCACACAGAGTGTCACCACTCGCCAGGGTGCACAGGAAGACTCGCCGCAGAGTCCTAGGAGGAAGTCGCTCGTGCAGACACGCCCTCCCGCAGATCGTTGCGGAGTGACCTTACTCCTAGACCTGTGGCGATTCGGAGTCAGACCGATGACGGGCGCAGCCAATGGTAACCACGGATCAACAGCGGAAAACAAAATGCGTCTGCGTAGCACTGCGGTTCGACACCTGCCCCGCCGTTTCCCAAGCGATCGCCAAGCAGATAGGAACAGCAGTAAGCGATTCTACCAAGTCGAACATGCAATACTTGACAGAAGAACCCGTGGTTCTAGTTTTGATCGGGAGGCGCGTACTCTTCAGAAACTAAGGATGTGGCGCTGCCCCTGCCTCTGGCATTAGCTCGTTCCATCTGAACATAAGCAAACAACAAAACACTGTCAACTCAACACATTGAGGACTGGCTGCGAGCCTTCCGTCTCTGGGAAATGAATCCGGGACCTGATTTCGAAGCTTCACGGTGCCGCGACTGTGACCAGTCGAAAAAGAAGGCTTATACCCAGCACCCTGACACCAAAGCCTAGCCATAGAACAGCCATCTCGTGTGACGCCCTAACTTGTACACTGCTGAATACGTGATCCAGCGCTGGATTCCCTTCCTTAGTCCGAGGCCCATGCTCGTAAGACCTGACTGCCCTACGCATCTGTGTAAGACTTACAAAAAACTTGTCCCAGCGGTGAGCTACAACAGCCTAGTCACCGGTACCACTGTCCTAACAGTGCTGAAACAGTCCAGTGTGGCGGTATTTAAGAACGAACAGACACTTTTCGTATCTACGGTTTCTCTTCGTAGAACTGGGCTGTTTTCTAAGAACATGAAGCACCGTAGTAGCGCAGGCACACCTTCCTGAACAAAACCCCGTCCGCGATATTTCTGTACAAACTGCTATAACTTCTGAGTCACCTTCATTGACCGTACCAGCTTCCCCGACAAAGCCCGCGGAAGACATCGCCAGGCAGTGTGTTCACTGGACTGCTCTGTGGTAGGCAGTTGCAGGCGGATGAACTACAGCCATTGAGGTTTTAAGAAGGAGCCAATTCTCGAGTCCGAACACGGTAAAAAGCAGCTAGCATTTCAGAATCGCCTATTATCTACAGATGTTTGAAGTGAGTATGCGTTACAACCGATTCATCCGCGCAACTCTCACGGAAACCGTCCGTTACGCTAGTGAGTCCTCTACCCGACCGAAACTGCACGTTGTCCAGCGATTCTGTGGAAAGTGTCCGGAACGTGGACTACGGGGTGGCTAAAACATTTGACAAATACTCTTACTCCTGCACTGGAGACCTGTCGTCGGTGTTATGACATGCACGAACACGGAATAGGGAACGCCAGTAGCAGCCTGTACAACGCCGGCAACGACAGCTTGTACTCACACCAGGCAACTGCTAACCTGTGAGCAAAAAAAAGAAGACCACCGGCCACACTGACAGCAACACAGCCACGGAGCTACGGGTGCAGCGTAGGCGGGACGTACCAAACCGCTAACACACAGAGTCACTCCTTCTCTGCTACCATACACGAAACTAAAAGCAAAGAGTCCACCTTTAGCCGTGGTAGAGCGATCGCTCTTACGCGGTGAGAAACTCCGGCGGGCTCTACGTGTGTAACGAGGCTCACCGGCAACGCGTCACAGCCTTGCAAACAGGATACAAAGGACGAGCAGAGCAGACAAAATTCAAGCGTGACCAGGAAACAGCCGAAAGTACACGGAAAAAAGACAGCGAGTGATCCTGACAGACACACTACTCGTCAACACCCCGACCGCCGTGGTCTGTTCAGTGGCAGCCTACTCCCAGCAGGGAGGCCGTCCCAAGTGGTCCGCAGGCTAAGGCGGTCTTACTTCAAGCACAGTTTTATGAAAGGAAAGTACGCAGCAGACAAGAGATAACGGAAAGCACCCCTCATGCTCACGCGCCGGGCCGCACGCAGCCTGACCTGTTTTGCGAGACGTGATGGGGCGAAAAGCTTCCTCTTCTGGTCACCAGCAACCTGTTCTGCAGTTCATGTAGTCAGAGAGTATTTACGCGAAGTCAGGAACGACTCAAGTAGCCAAGCACTGTCCTTGGTTGTCGCTGTTTCTGCAAGGCAACGCGCGTAACACGCAACACACCGCCGCTTCGCCACGTTTCCCGAGAGGCGCCCGGGACCGCGTCTCGATGCTTCGGAGATAAACACGTTCCGTCTACGGGTCTCCGGTACGCGAAAACCGGAGCTGATACAAAGCAATGACACATCTGTTATCTGCAGCACTCAAAAGTGCACGGAAGAGCCAAGAACTTGCTTCTGCTCTGGCTGGCTCGCTGGCCGCCGGACGGGAAGCTGGCGAATTCGTTTGACAGGCCGTCCTGCCAGCGACGCCAGACACTGCACCCCCCAGGTCGATCCACCGGGCCGAGGCGCGCTTCGGACGGGGAGTGTTACCGTCGTGTACAAAAATATTTCACCAGCGCACACCAGTGATTTTCGAGACGCGGACTTCAGAGAGTGAAATGTGAGACTGATGCGTGGATGAGTCCATCATTACCATCTGTGCACACCAAGGCCGGGAACATGACAGCTCCGATAGAGCGGTGGTGGAGGGTCGCGGGGCTACTACTCAACTCCAGAAGCTGCGGGCCGTCGGCGATCCAAGTGCACGGAGGAAAGGAGAAGCTATAACCTGAAATGTAGCTGAGGTCGTAACGTGTCACACCTGGAACGGAAGTGGGAAGCGCAGGCCTCCAGGTGTCCGGGCCGGTAATCAGCCACGCCGCTCCTGGCTAGGCCGGGGCCGTGGTCGGATTGCTCAGCCAGTTCCGCGCCATCTGCTGGGATCTGTTCCCTTCTGACGTGACAGCCTCTGTTCACGAAGCGCTGCATTTTTGCCTGTAGGGACAGTCACTCCCGAGCACAGCACCTCTACAGCACCCCCAGGTTCGCAGCAAATCGTTGCGGAAGCTTGAGGCACGAATGTACTAACGTATGCGTGCTGGCGACGTTGACGCAGTCCGCTATCCGGCCGCTTGGGGATTCATAAAGCCAAGGATGTTTGAAAGCGGAGGTTTCAGGATAGAAAGGGGACGGCCGATCTAAGAAACTCTCTTGGCTCAGGAACTACGTCTAGCGGCATGGCTGCGAAGAGTGCTTTAGGGCCTGCAAACCAGACTTGCACGCACCGCTCGTCCCGTGAAAGAGACAGTCCGTCGCCGGTTATTGTGTCCGGCATTGTTTATTGAATGCTACGGTGTGTAGGACCGCCGAGAAACTGGAGATGCGATTTGTGGTGTCGTCTCCGTGTTGCGTGGAGTGCGGAGGAGTCAGGTACACACCTCCGGAGTTTTTGCGGCGACTGTTACAGTGCAGGTACGAACCCAACATATAG
Source organism: Cystoisospora suis (assembly GCF_002600585.1). Taxonomy (NCBI): domain Eukaryota; phylum Apicomplexa; class Conoidasida; order Eucoccidiorida; family Sarcocystidae; genus Cystoisospora; species Cystoisospora suis. Next base: position 25,469 of record NW_027153774.1, read on the forward strand.
ACACACTGGCTTCGGGTCCCGCTCTACCTGAGCTTTAGAAACCAGCACTACAGAAGTGGCACTCCCGCTGTCATCACGAGGAGGCGTGCAGATGAGCCACCGAAAATGAAAGCTATCTCTCCCGTAGAGCACCACGCAAGATATAAGGGATATGAAGAAAGCGAGAGAAGTGAAGGTCAAGAGCCACACAACTTTTCTCGCTTTTCGTTCTTCTCTCGAAGCGACTTGTGACGTATCTTTGGTCAGAGACCGCCGAGGCAAATCGACGAAGTCGTTACTGAAAGGCATGGAGAGGCATGCTCAGAGCGTAAAGGGGACACACTGCAAGACCAAGAAGACGGAGTAAAAAACGATGATGAGGACTCTCAGCGGGGTGGGACAGGTCTGTAGCACTGTTACACAGTCTGGAAAGTATTTGAGGTGTCTGCACACCTGAAATAGCCTCCTGTTTTCTTCGACACGCTTAGGCTTCTAACTTTGTGTTTGCTGCCATGCTGCCACTTTAGACCACTTCCTGAAGTCGACTGATTTCCTCTTCAACAAAGCCATTCATGAACAAAGCAAATGACGGGAGAGAACAGAGTCAGTCCGTCGTCGCCGTATACACGCGTACCTATAAACGTACGTATATCCACCTTCATACATACACATACGGCGTACATAGATATCAGTACATACACAAAGAGACTCCATCACTGCCCATACAGATATCGTCCCTTGTTGCTTGAACATGGCGCTGATTGTAGAGGGTTGAATTCGTACACTTCGAGAAAGAAGATCATTGTCGGAGAGGCACATACAGACTTGGAAGGAACGGTCACTTGAAACGGGGACCTTTGCTGAAACAAGCCAACGATGTGTTTCGATAACCTCCTTCTCTTCTCTCTTTCTATCCACCAACGGTATCCGAAAAGGACATCGAAACAGAAAAGAAAAGAAAAGGACACCAGCAGTTCCTCCGTCCCTCCAAATATGGACGAAAACTTCTTCTCGAACCTTTTTTTAAAGCCCCGCAATCTTCCACTCTTCTTTTTTTTTCTCTTGGAAGTCTCAACAATAGAAAGGAGACGGCAGATAGATGGACATCCAGACTGGGATCGCATGCTGCTGAGACTGCGTATATCTTCACCCTCTTTTTCTAGAGACTCCCTTAGAACCGACGGGAGCACCTCTTTGTTTTCTTTCAGACACCCCCGCGATTATGAAAAATGAATGACCATTTTAGTCATCACCATTTCCCTTGTATCCAACGAAGAGAAATAGCGGAGCTCGGAGACCAAGCGAGGAAGGAAGGAGAGGGACAAGGACAAAAGTTACAATGGACAATGATACCTTTTCGCAGTACTTTCTGAAAGGCGAGGCGAACGACGGACACAAGACAAAAGAAAAAAGAAAAAAGGACGTGTCCTCTCTCTCTCTTCATTCTTTTCTTCTCCTTCCTCTCTTTCTTCCGGTGTGCCCCGTGAAGAAGCAAGCAGTAGCATTTATGTTCCTGTACACACAAGGATTTCCTCCACTGACCATGCATGGCCTTCTGTTTCACTTCCGCTTCATCCCTGCCGCGCAGTATTTACAGGTTCTGCGGTTACGGCCATCAGCCGTAGTCCACCTGCTTACTGCCGGGGTGAAACTTGTCCACCAACCCATAGAGCCGATTGTTGTCAGGAAGCAGGTTTGTTGGCACCAGAGAAGAAACTCTTGGCACCAGACTCGATCGCCGTTACTCCAAGTACTGCTTAGGAGAAACACCTCGTGACACCGGGTACCTCCGCCAGACCAGGAGAGAGGGACATACGGGGTTAAATCCTTATGACAACTGAACAGTAGCTATTCTCTTGAGAACGAGATCTGTTTTCACTCCAGTGCACTCGACCTTAGGGGCATTTCGGGTGTTTTTCTGACTCTGGTGACTGAATCCCGTGTCGACACTCAGGATAGGTAGTGACGTTCGTCGACTGGTCCGTGGGTCTGATTCATCTGAGTTCCACTCCCGCTACCGGGAGCGACTCCCCAGCCCGGACCAGTCGGAAGCTGTCGGTTCGTCCGCGCTTTGAATGTATCGTCTGGCTGTGGGTAGTCCGAGAAGCCGTTTTCCCACGGAGCTTCTGGAGCGTCCAGGGCCCCGGACGTCCGAGGCAAGTGACACAGGAACTCCACCCGTCTTGATTCGTCACCGAGGATGTAACGCCTGGGGCGCCCATCGCCCTTTGCGCAAGGTGTCGTGCCGTGCAACCTCCTCAAGCATTACAGCAGCAATGGAGAAAGACGTTGCAGGATGCACTAGCGGAGTCACGCGCATATGCCCGAAGACTTGAGGAGTCCAATGCCGCCCCTAACGCTGGTGCGGTGCTTCCCGAGGGTGGGGCCGACTCTCCCTCCGAAGAGGGTGACGGGCTGGTCAATCCTCCTTCCAAACCGGCCGCCCTCTCGACTATCCTACGCGGGCCCGAAGAACGCGCCATTATGATCGCACTGCCGCAAACCGGCAACGTAATATGGAAGAACAGGGGTAGACAAACGTAGGAAACCAGCTAGAATACCCACAGCAAGCGTGAGAACACCCTCTTGATAGGATCCCCCTTCTGACACCCCCAACTTCTTCGACTCGAATGCAATGGGTTGCCCTTCTTGTTCTAACACTGCCCCAATGACATACTTTGATGCATCAGTCTTAATAGTCAATTCCTTTTCAGGATCATATATCTTAAGTAAAGTTACTGTTGCTAGGGCATCTTTTAACCGCTGCACTGCTTCTGTATGCATTGGCCACCACGTCATATCACTTTCTTCACGCAGCAGTTCATATAACGGATGAGCCCATTTGTTAAAATTAGGTATCAAACGTCTATAATACCCCACCATTCCAAGGAAACCACGTACTTGCTTACGATCGAGTAAATTCGTGGGCCACTGTTGGACTGCTTCAACCTTCTCCGGGTCAGGGCCCACTCCGCCGGGCTCAATGACGAATCCCAAATATTGGACTTTCTGCGTTACTAGCTCACACTTGGACAATCCTACAAACAATCTTACATCACGCATCCTTTGTAGCACCACTTTAAGACGGTCGTAATGTAATTCCTTTGTCTTTGAATACACCAGGTACACGAACACATATTCGTCAAGTTCTTTCATGAAAGTATTGTGCATCACACGCTGGGACGTCGAAGGAGCCCCAGCTAACCCGAACGGCATCAGACGGAATTGAAAAGTATCGTATCGTGTACGAAACGTAGTTTTCCACTGATCTTGTTCAGCGACTTGCACTTGATAATACCCAGAAGTCAGATCGAGTTTTGAGAACCACTGAGCTTTCCCTAGCCGACCAATCAAGTCCTGTACACGTGGAATATGGTAATCATCTTTAAAAATTGTGAGTTATTTAACTCACAATAATCTCTTACTAACCGGAGGTCTTCCGTACCTTTCTTCTGTACAAAGAACGCTGGCGCAGCGACGGGCGAATTCGGTGGCACGATAAACCCCCTTTCTATCAAAATTTGGATGAATTCTCTCTAATTAACGCAGCCTTTCTTCCGACACGGGATACAATTGACGTATATAATTAGGCACTAACCCCGGGATGGTTTCGATATGGTGTTTCTGTATCCTTTCCGTGATTCCTCTTGGTGGAATCTCTCGAAACACATCAGCATACGAATCAAAAAGCACTCGGAGTCTTTCTTCCAACACGATGCCTTTACTCTTTAGAATATCACTGGGCAGTTCGATCTCTGTTTGATTGTACGCCTTTACACATTGCGCATTAATGATGGTTTCGTCTACAGATACTTTGACAGCCATCACACAGTTGACCTGTTTTCGTTTCATCCATTTGCGCATTTGTTGTGATGTCAGGATTTTGCAATCTTGCCTCGATCGCCACTAAAATAGTGGCCTATTTTTACCAGAATGGCGATCG